>NC_057805.1:451869506-452169506 GCF_018294505.1 Triticum aestivum | reverse complement strand
ACCTTAGCCTAACCCCGGTCAAGCTTCCCGCGTAAGGTAGCGCCACGGTGACCCGACGCCCTTTTCGGCGGACGATGCCCAACCTATCAGCCTAGCCCGTCGATCACGCGCTAGTGACCGACACCCAACCCGTCTCTATCGCAAGCGTGCGGAGGAAGACTCCATCCCCTTTCCCTATAAAAAGGGCACGCTAGCCTCAATCACAACACAGCCTCTTTCCGCCAAACCGAGCCACGATGCCTGGCCCCATTGTTCACAATGAGACCACAGCGACCAACCTTGGAGGTTTTGTGACCGTGCTCGCAAACCTCACCCGCCGTGCCTATGCGTTAGAAGAGCCTCCTGAGTATGTTGTGTACCAGGGACCCATGTACGGTGAGAGCCGTCAGTACTGGGCCACTGTGCACATCTACGGTAGGGGTCTGTCGCCAGAGCGCCCCTACAGGTTCACGGGAAGGACAACTTCCTTCGAGCCGCAAGCCATCCAACTGGCAGCCGGCGAAGCTATAGTTCAACTCCGGCACCTGTCGCCCAGAGTTAACTGTCGCTCGTTCTACTACTACCCCAGTCGTGACGGGTATGGTAGGCCGCCCCAAGTTGCCAACGGAGACCACGAGACGGATCCTGCGCTGTTACATCTGGTGCGCTATGTAAGCGCACTAGAGCAACTGTTCGACCAGGTCACTCTTGATCTGATCGCAGCTCGTGGAGAGCTGGTTCGCCGAGCCCCGGCGAGGAGAGAAGCGGAGCCCGACACCGACAACCCAGTCGTGTTGTTCGGACACCCGATCGATCCCTTGAGGTCTGCGCCAGCCATCAACCAGAGCACTTTGGTGACCCTAGAAGCGCTTCGTCGCCTTTTGGAAACCCATTCCAACGGGATTTGGGCCAACAACCCCCGGGATGGTCATCACCATTTCCCCGACCCTGCAGCACCTCAGCCTCAACCAACAAATCCCGACAGTGAGAACTGTGGAGAAGCATCGGCGTCCGCAAGGCCAGCCCACTTAGACATTAACGAAGTAGACTAAGTCGCTCAAAGTTGTATCGAGCCTTAGTTTTCCTACGCTTTGTAATGTGTGGCCTTGTATCGCTTTTGTTGCATGATGTCTGTTTGAGCGCTCTTATTTTTGGAGTAGTAGCTATGCATGTGTACGTTGGCGTACAGTTGCATTTTTATATTTCGGGCACAGCTGCCAAGACCAACCCCGTCAGCGCCCACAGTAATGCGTCACCTTTATGTGATGTGTATATCTGTGGCTTTGACCCGAGTACAGGATCGGCAGCCAGTTACCCTTCACCCCGGTAGATATCCCAGCCCCGGTGCTATATAAAGGCCACTTCGTGACCTTGCCGAGCACCCCTCACCTTTGTGCGCAGCACCCACAGCCATTCCTTGCCATGTCGACCCCAGTATTTATCTGAGAACCCCAGACGCGACCCCGGGCAGTTTTGTCAAGTTATTGTGGGACTTTACCTGCAGTACTATGAGTGCCACCCATCCACCCCAGTACGAGTTACTCAAATCGAGGATCACTCCTTCCACCTCGAAATATTGGGCAGTGGTGCACATCCCTCCCGCCTCCCCAAACCAAGACCCAACGGAAGTCTCCTTCGTGGGGAAATCCATGCCGACTCCGCATATGGCTATAGAAGCTGCTGCGTACGAGGCGCTCGCTCGTCTTCGATTCGCAGTGCCCTATGCCAGTGAGCGAGGGTACTATTATTTTCCGAGCCGTGCAGCACCCGGAGAAGTTGCATCTTTTCCCGGTGGGCGCATTGAGAGAGATCCGGTACTGGCCAACCTTGCCCAGTACGTCATCGCTCAGGAGCGTTTAACTCAGCGAGTAATGGGTTATCTCCAGAGCCTCGCTGATTTAAATCCTCGGATCGCTATTGGCAGACCACTGAGGCCCGACCAAGAAGGGCGCATTCATCGACTGGTCAACCCGCTTCCCCCGATAGAAGAGGAGTGTGCCCCAGTGCCAGAGGCATTTTCTCAGGACCCTGTCTTTTTACCATTTTCCATGTAAACGCCTCCGATGTATTTATTGTCCCAGTACGTGTATTTATGTATCACAGCATGTTCGTAAAAATTTTGTGCGACGGATCCGATTTTCCTTAGTTCCTGTTTTGTGAGCAGTTTTACTGCTGTTAGTTTTGTGTTGATTATTTTTTTGTCTCTCGCAACATGTTTTTGAGGAGATTCCTTTCCCCGAGTTATCGCTGCGTATATGCATATTTTCGCGACATAGATTTTTTATTCGCGCAACATCGTAGCAGCAAACTCTCCGCAACCACCACTCGACCTCGAGCACTATTACAAATCCTTGAGCACATTTTTGCGCCTATCTAACCACACTCGAGGACACCACAGTCTCAGTAAGAGAGATTTGTGAGCGTTCATTCGAGCGCGAGCTGCCCCAGCACTCCGACAGCAGTTAGCCCCGAGGCCGCGCCTAATCCACGTGATCGCCGCCACCGCGAAGAGCTAACACTCGTGCGGCAGCATCACGACGATCATCCAGGATCATCGCGCACAGGAGCACGGAGAACCCCAGCAGCACCGCCAAGCCTCCACACACCAGGACCACATACCAGTCCGGCATTGCCTCCGCCATTAGAGCCTCGGCTCGAGCTCCTGCTAGCAGCAATGGAGGAGAAGGGAGGAGGAGTGGGAACAAGGCCGGGTGAGAGGAAGAAGAGAGGAGCACCGCGATCGTTTTATAGCCTGAGATCGGTGTACGGTGGGTGAGGTCCACTAGCGCCACTCGTCGCTCGGCCGCCGGTGTTCGGAGGCGAGTCTGCGAGCAGTGCCGACAGCGCCCTGGCCCGCGAGGTGAGTGCACGCTGCACCGGCAGCTAGCACGCCGCGCACTACCACGGTACGGCCTCGATGCCCTACGAGCTAGGCATCGCCGGTGGAGGAAGCGCGGGAGAACGCGCGAGAGAGAGAGAGAGAGCCAGAGGAAGGAGAAGAGGCCAACAGTGGGCCCTGGACCCACCTGTCAGCCAGAGAGAGCACTATGCTCTCGGGTGCGACCAGCGTATTTTAGTAATTTAGAATTTATTTTAAATTTCTGTATCCCCGTAGAAATATCTCGTTTTCCCTAACCGTGGATTTTTCCACGCTGCGCCAGTGCAACACACTGTGGTTTTACACCACTTATTGCCCTCTCACTGTAGCCGTTTTGTTTTTGTGCAATTGAAGAATTTCTTTGATAAAAACAATTTTATTTCAAAACAAATTCTTGTTCAAAACAACTTTTAACAAATCTCGAGGACGAGATTTTTCTTAAGGGGGGTAGTGTTGTGACACCCCCAAAATTTTGGCCTTGTTTTTATTTATTAAAATGTTGCCAGGAAATAAAACTTTTCCAATTGTCAAGTTTTACCTTTTGTGATTTTGGATTTATACCTCTGTGGGAAAAACCTTCAAAGGTATTGTTGGACTTGATTTCTCTCTATAATAAAACAATTACTTATCAGTGGATTCAAATGTTGCAAGATTTACTTTCTCAAAACTTTGTTCTTATAAAATGATTTCTTTTGCATTTGGAGCCTATTTGCACTACAAACATTTGGCAAATGCATTCAAATTTTCCACCAAAATTTGGGGATGTCATGTGATGGTTCCACATCACTTTTATGCAAAAATACCTTCTGGCCATTGGAGATTTTGAGCTCTTCACCAACTTTTCCAATCTGGTCCAGTAGGCACTTTTGCACTACAACCCATTTAAATATTTCTTTAAAATTTCTTCCAAGGGTTTGAAGATGTCAATGGATGCATACAATTCATCTTCAAGCAAAAACCCAGTAATGTTCTTTGAAAAATTTAAGTGAAACATCTTCATTTCCATTCTGGTCCAGTTTGGTGATTTGTACTGCAACCCATTTTTATTTTGCTCTAATACCTTTGAGCTTTTTCCTACCTATATTCCTCCCTACCAAACTCTTAAGTCCAGGAGATTGGACCCTTTGGCATATTTTTGGTGCATGCAATGTCAGCCTTTAGTTTCTGCCCAAAACTGGTTTTCTAAAATTCTTGCACTATCAACTTTCCGTTTTTGCCAAACTAATCTTACCACCATCTCCTGCATCTAAAGAGACACTGATCTGGAGATTTTGGCCACTCCAAGAGTTGACGAAGTGCATATGACATTCTGTCGAACACCTGGTGTGCACAGTCATTTTTGGCAAGCTCTCGGGTTTGCATTGTGGACTTGAACCCCTGACCTACCCACCTTGTCCACTGAGTGCCTTGTTACCCCTACCTCCATCCTGTGCAGTGCCAGCTCCACCCTCGAGCTCTAGAGCGCGCTGGCATTTCGTCGAGCAGGTGCCGTGCGTGCTCTGGGCGCGCCCAGAGCGCACGTTTTGCATGCGCGCGCACTACGCCGACACGCCGCACTGCCGCCCTCGTCGCGTCCCATCTCTGACCCCTGCTCGCCTGCCGAACCCCGCCAGGCACTCGCCCTCTCTCCAGTACCCTCCAAGCTCCCCCTGGCACTCTGCAGCGCCGCCTTGGCAGCACGCCGGCGTCGGCAGCGGATTCCGCCGCGGGCGGCGCTGCCCAAACCACCAGCGCACGCCAGCTGCCCTGGAGCACAGGCCGTGCTTATCCTCCCGCTCGTCGGAACGCGTTCGTCGCCGCCACGATACCCTGCAACTACAGGAAAGTGGTCGCCGACGATCTTATCCTCTGCCGCCGCGGAGCCAGCCTCGTCACGTTATAAAAGGGAACCCCGAGCTCGTTCAAGGCTTCAGGCGACATCAGACACTCCCCGTAGAGCTTCCCACGCAGTAGATCGACCCGTAGTGGCCATCTTCCTCAACTCCGGCAAGTTCGGTCGCCGCCGCAATCCAGTGCCGTTCGTCGCAGCCAAGCCCTCCCCCACCAATCCAACACCACCAGTCGCTCCCTCTGGTCCTTGCGGAGCTGCCCAGCTACTCAACTTCGATCGGAGACCACCGGAGCACCAAAGTCACTTCACCACCGTAGCTTTTCTCCGCCGCGGAGCTCGCCGCCGGCGATTCCTTCCACCTCCGACGACCCATCAACCACCCAAAGGACCGCCTCGGTCTAGCCGTTCCATCCCCACCCTTGGATGCCCGTGAGGCGCTGCCGTTCGTCGACGGCGATTGCCGGAGCCCCGCTCCCGTCGGGCAGTAGAGAGGAGAAGGAGGGAAGAAACGGTCAAACCTGACCAGTGGGCCCTCTGGACCCAATGTCAGTGACCCGCGCGACCGCTCCCTCTGTTTAAGTGAAGGCGCAAACTCCCGAGTGCGTCTCCTCTACTGCGAAAGCGTATTTTCTTCTGAATCGTTTTCTTTTCTGGTTTTATTTAAAAACAGATATTTGACCAAACTTTGACTGGCTATAACTTTTAAAATAAAACTCCAAATGAGTTGATTCTTTTTCCTACCTCTCTCAATTTTCATCTAGTTTCTTTTAAGATTTATTTCAAAAATATTTGAGACAACTTTTGGTACTGTGTTTGAAATATTTGTTATTTGTATATTTGCAAAATAGGATTTTGGAGGAAAAGGGAAGCTTCCAAAAAGTGCATCCTATGCATACTCTTGAAGGCAAGCATTTCTGAACTCTGGCATAATATTTTGTTGTGGTGTTTGGATGCGATCACAACACCTTTTGACTTGGAGTATGTGATAGCTTTATGTATCGATATGGTCTCGTGCAGGAGTGCACTTTGGAGTTGTTTTGTGGTCAGCAATGGATACACTAGTGATTTGGGTCATCCTCGTGAGCTTCTCTTGCACACCGGTAGGAAGCCGGGAAAGTCGTGGTCTTGGGTAGACACGAGCTTGTCCCTAATCCCTCGTCGAGACGAGTATGCCCGGCATAGCATGGTGAGGCTCGAGGAGTGGTGATTTATTTCACTAGTGGTAATATTGTTGGTGGATACTTGGACCACCTGAGTCGGTTGTAGACCGAGTCTTGATCAATAGCTTCCTTCTTTGTCGGTACCACCACTTGTCCCTGCAGGGGACAGGGTATGGTTCAGTAGGTTGTCAACCCCTTTCCAAAGCACACACCGTACAGAGAGGCCGTGATGAGGGTCCCATGGCCATGGATTAAAGCCAGTCATCCGGTCCGGGGGCATGGGTGTTTCGGTTGTAGCCGAAGGGGTAGCTCCCCAGTTTGCGCGCGGTATAAATTTTGTGATCCCATGCTACGTCGAGGTTGTAGCCTCCCCACTTAGAGTTTTTGCTTGGCAGGTGTCGTGGGTGATTCCAGACACTGGTGAGTTAAGCTGGTGTGTGCAGGTCAGGCGTGTTTTCAATCAAAAGACCGTAGACGGAATTAGTCCCAAGGGACTGAGTAATCCCGTTACTCGTGGAAAATGGTACTCCCTCTGCAGAGGATATATCCTGTTGGATAGTCATGTCCTTGAGTAAAAACCACAGTCTGAGTTGAGTCTCAGTAACGGTATTCGGATGGAGAACGATTTAACTAGAACTCAGTAACGGTATTCGGATGGAGAATGATTTAACTGGATCGTAGTAACGGTATTCGGATGGAGATACGGCTTGACTAAATTATCGGTTTTTTTTGATGGAGAAACGACTATACTATATATTGTTTATGATTGTGGCACATGTGGATTTTGATCCTTACTTATTTTTGGACTAACCATTTATATTACGTATATTATTGAGTATCCCTGGGATGGTTCTACCTCCTGGATATTCACTGTGATTATTCTCTTATAAGCCCTTTATGTGGTGTCGCCCCGACGCGCGACTGCGGCATTATTATTTCTGCATTTTCCGCTCGAGGAGTCATTCAGACACTCATTTGGCACCAGTATTACTATTCTGCATTTTCCGCTCGAGGAGTCATTCAAACACTCGTTTGGCACCCAGTATTTTGTTTTGGTATATTTTTAACCATATGTGTGCATCTTGGTCTTTCGTATATTTCGTGACAGACGTGTGATCATCTAATTAACCCGGAGCATGTTTGATATATTATACCCGTGTTCTTAATGTTTGCGAGTACATTCAAACGTACTCACTGGCTTGTCCCTGGCTATTGTCTTGGCCAGATTCCTTGCTTGGAGATAAGCATCGCGGTGACAACCTCGGAACCTACGCGTTGACGTTTGCAGCCTCGCGAAGATAGGAGTTATCCTGGTCAGCTGTTCTTGTGGGAAATGGAGTCCCATAGACGCAGATGAACCACAGACCGCTTCCGCCATCAACCACTAGCAAACCAAATGTTGTACTCCTAGACCTAAATGGTCTTGTACTACATATTTTTGTACTTGCTTGGAATTCTTGTATCAAGTTGGTACCTCATCAGCTAACAGTAATCCTGGGGCTGATGAGCGCACAGGCCGTTTTTCTGGGAATTTATGTCCCAAAAATCCGGTCGTGACAGTATCATACACCCACCATATACCTTCCTCAAAACAGCCACCATACCTACCTATCATGGCATTTCCATAGCCATTCCGAGATATATTGCCATGCAACTTTCCACCGTTCCGTTTATTATGACATGCTCCATCATTGTCATATTGCTTTGCATGATCATGTAGTTGACATCGTATTTGTGGCAAAGCCACCGTTTATAATTTTTCATACATGTCACTCTTGAATCATTGCACATCCCGGTACACCGCCGGAGGCATTCACATAGAGTCATATTTTGTTCTAAGTATTGAGTTGTGATTCTTGAGTTGTAAGTAAATAAAAGTGTGATGATCCTCATTATTAGAGCATTGTCACCTGTAGTGCGCCATTAGTAGGCAAAATAGGTGCGCCACTAGCAGGCCTTTTCCTAGTAGTGATCCCACATGCCCCGACCGCCAGCGTGACACCTTCCACCTAGATCACCGACCCCTCCACCAAATAAGCGCCGCCCTAAGCCATGGTGCACGCAGTATAGCCAGGATCTCAAGGAGCATTTGGCAGCGGAGAAGCAAATCGCGGCCGCACGCACGGATGAGGTCGCGATGGCTGCCATTCGTGCCGACCCCCAGATCTTGGAGGAGCACCTTGCCATTTGCTAGCTACGCCAGTTAAGCATGCTCGGTTTACCCGTTGCGTGTGCTGCTCCTGCCTTTCCTTCAAAAATTCTAGTGAATTGTGCTATCTAATTTTACCATGCAATCTGTTGCTCTAGTGTATATGTTCTATATGTCGTGCGGTGTGCTGCTCACTTATTAACTATTTGTTAATTAGTTGTCATCTTCAGTTAACTGTTTGGTTCAATTCTGCAAATGTGATGTTCAATTCTTCAGGCTGCAATTTTGTATTGTCTTCCATGTGAGAAATAAATCGAATTTATCTTTACAAAATACATGAGAAACGAATACAATTGCTATATGTCCAAGTTGTCAAGCATGCTTGGTTTGGTTATACATTGTGCAATGTGGTGCTCAGTTAACGTTTGGTTCATTTGTGTTGTGGTGTTTAGTTAACTATTTGGTTCAATTCTGCAATTGGATGTTCAATAGTTGTGGGTGCATTCTGTTATTGTATACCATGTGAGGAATAAAATTGAATTTGGTTGTACTAAATACATGAGAAACAAATACAATTGCTATATTTCCAAGTTGTTAAGCATGCTTGGTTTGGTTAACTGTCTGATCTTCTATTAGGAGTATGTTATATTGTGCAATGTGGTGCTCAGTTAATGTTTGGTTCATTTGTTGTGGTGTTTAGTTAACTGCTTGATTCAATTCTGCAATGCGATTTCCAATTGTCGTTGGTAGAATTTTGTATTGTTGTGCATGTGAGGAAGAAATCAAACTTGGCTGCACTTAATACATGAGAAACATATACAAGTGCTATATTTCCTAGTTCTTAATCATGCTTGGTTTGGATAAATGGGTTTTCCATGTGGCTTGAATTAATCTGATGAATCTGTATTGTGCTTATTTTTCATCAACATATTTTACTGATAGCATGCGAACCCTTACTTAACCTGATGACTAACTACCTTATATGTGTTGCAGGGAAACAATGGGAAGCACTGAGGTTTACAATCGAGGTTAGCACGTGCATGGTCCATTGTCTAATAGCACATTATTGTGCAATTGCAGGAACCATTCTAATATTTAAGTTTTTAACAATTTGGTCTTGCACATGTAGGTCCCGCTGTCAGAGGTTTTGACCCATTGTTCAAACCTTTTTGCATATGGGGAAATGAGTTCTCCATGAATATCAATCAAGTCAAGAAACTCAGAAACATTGTTAGGATAAAGAAATTAGCGACAAAAAACAACAAGATCTTTGTCTGCACAATGAAGAAGACATCAGTTTACTACAAGATGGTACTAACTATTATACCTTGCCTTTTTTATTCCTTTGCCCCATTTCCAATATAGAGAAGATATTTATGCACATCCTTGTTTTTAGGCCTTTCCAAAGCAGTTCACTGATGATTACCTCTCAAACCACCTCTATGGTCAGGAGGCGAGGAAGGTTTTCATACAACACCCACGGTTCAATATTGAAGTGTTCCTGAAGAGGACGAAGGACGGACGGTCAATCATCCACAGGCACTGGCCTAAACTTGCAAAGACCTTCAACATGAATGAAGGCTCAATATTCGCCTTCTGCTTCAGCAGTTTTCCAGATGAGATGCATCTGTCTATATACCGTCTATGATGCTAATTTCGAAAGGTTCTACATGTTGCATGTGAAACTTTGTGCTGGTGCAGTTGTGTAGTGGGGTAGCTGAGTGCTGAAGCTATATCATGCTGTACTCTGATGTATTTCAATTATGAAATCCTGCATACTTAATATGGCAATGAAATATATTATGTGCTTAATATGAATGTCAATCAGATTAATAAATGGATTATTAATAATAGGGCAATTAGCCTGCTAATTGGGTTTTGCTATTGCAAACGGTTATTCAGAAAATACTGTGGACGATGACCTCAGGCAACGCACATAGTTTCTAGGAATAAACCGTGTTGGATCAATGAACAATCACACATGACCTTCTCTTGAAAATTGTTTCCGTTAGGCCACCTTGCGCAAACGTTTACCACATAAAAACTGTGTGAGATGGACAACCTTTGCCACACAGTTTCTTCTACGCATCGTGTGTGATGCATTCAATAATGCAAACGATAAAATTGCTAATATCGTGTGCAATGGCAATGCTATCACAAACGATTTAACGGGGAAAATTGTGTGTGATGTACCTGTGAACGAAAACGTTTTCCTTGGATCGACTGTGTGGGATGTACATATGAACGGAAACGTTTAGCGGGGACTGACTGTGTGGGATGTGCTTGCGACTGGAAACAATTTCGCATGTATAATTGTATTTCTTTTAGCTCTACTGTACGTATTTCCGTATTTGAGCGCTCGCCGGTCGCACACAATCTCATTTTGCCGAGCGTGTGTGCCAGGAGGGAATATCCTCGACGGTTTCTGGGTCGTGTGGGAACGACCCCCCTATCGCCGTCACTCACTTGGCGACGGTTTCGAACACTGCCGCGGAAAGGGGTTAAAAATCGTTTCTACAGCACCGATGCGTACTAGTGCGCACCCCCTCTTTACCCTATAAATTCACAAATATTCTGAAAACCCTCGGGGTTAACCTAGATCAAAAGTTCCGCCGCCGCAAGGCTCTGTATCCACAAGAAACCAATCTAGACCCCGTTCCGGCACCCTGCCAGAGGGGGAAATCATCACCGGTGGCCATCTTCATCATCCCGGCGGCCACCACAATGAGGAGGGAGTAGTCCACCCTCGAGGCTGATGGTTTGTACCAGTAGCTATGTGTTTAATATCTCTCTCTCGTGTTCTTGAGATGTCACGATCTTGATGTATCACGGGCTTATATGGTGTTTTCCCCTCTCTATCTTGTTGTGAATTGAGTTTTCCCTTTGATATTTCATTTTATCGGATTGAATACTTTTATGGATTTGAGAGCACTTGATGTATGTCTTGCATATGAATACTCGTGGTGACAATGGGGTATCGTATTGATTCACTTGATATATGTTTTGGCGTTCAACTTGCGGATTCCCGAGGTGACATTGGGGTAATCTATGCATAGAGGTTGATGCACATTCTTATCTTTGTTTCTCTGGTAGAAATCTTGGGGCACTCTTTGAAGTTCTTTGTGTTGGATTGAATATTATGAATCTGAATTTGCTTTGGTGTTATTTTAGTACAAACTCTTGGTTAGATCGATCGGAAAGAATAGCTTGGTGTTATTTTAGTACAAACTCTAGGATAGATTGATCGGAAAGAATAGCTTTGAGGTGGTTTCGTACCCTTCAAACAATTTTGTCTTATGTTCTCCACTAGATAGGAACTTTGGAGTGATTCTTCATTGCACTTTGAGGGACGGTTATATGATCCAATTATATTAGCACTCTTGAGAGATTGCACTAGTGAAAGTACGGACCCTTGGCCTCATTTTCAAGCATTGCAATACCGTTTTTGTGGCCATTTACTATTTTCTACCTTGCTGTTTTTATTTATTCAGATTATAAAAATATATTTCTACTATCAATATTGCACTTTTATCACCATCTCTTCGCCAAACTAGTGCACCTATACAAATTACCATTGTATTTGGTGTGTTGGGGACACAAGAGACTTTTTATTTTTGGTTGCAAGGTTGTTTGAGAGAGACCATCTTCATCCTACACCTCCCACGGATTGATAAACCTTAGGTCATCCACTTGAGGGAAAATTGTTATTGTCCTACAAAACCCTGCGCTTGGAGGCCCAACACGTGTCTACAAGAATAAAGTTGTGTAGTAGACATTAGGCGCGCCCTCCGAGCTTTTCGCCAAATGGTGGCCCCTCTGACCTCCTCCCGAAGGTTCCTGGGTATCTTCTGGTTAAAGAAAAATCCTCAAAAAATTACGTTCCGTTTGGACTCTGTTTGGTATTGATTTTCTGTAAAAGACGAAAACAAGGAAAAAACAGCAACTGGCACTTGGCACTAGGTTAATAGGTTAGTCCTAAAAATGATATAAAATAGCATAATAATGCATATTAAACATCCAAGATGGATAATATAATAGCATGGAACAATCAAAAATTACAGATACATTGGAGACGTATCAAGCATCCCCAAGCTTAATTCCTGCTCGTCCTCGAGTAGGTAAATGATAAAAACAAATTTTTTGATGTGGAATGATACCTAACATGTTTATCATGTAATCTTTCTTTATGTGGCATGAATATTCAGATCCGTAAGATTCAAAACAAAAGTTTAATATTGACATAAACACAATAATACTTCAAGCATACTAAACAACAATCATGTCTCTTCAAAGTATAATGGCTAAAGAAGTTTTTCCTACAAAATCATATAGTCTTGTCATGCTCCATCTTCTTAACACAAAGTATTTATCATGCACAACCCCGATGACAAGCCAAACAATTGGTTCATACTTTTTAACGCGCTTCAGCTTTTTCAACTCTCACGCAATATATGAGGGTGAGCCATGGATATAGCATTATGGGTGGAATAGAATATGATGTTGGAGGTTGTGTGGAGAAGACAAAAAGGAGAAAGTATCACATTGATGAGGGTAATCAATGGACTATGGAGATGCCCATCAATTGATGTCAATGCAAGGAGTAGGGATTGCCATGCAACGGATGCACTAGAGCTATAAGTGTATGAAAGCTCAAAAAGAAAACTAAGTGGGTCTACATCCAACTTGCTTGCTCACGAAGATCTAGGGCATTTGAGGAAGCCCATCATAGTAATATACAAGCCAAGTTCTATAATGAAAAAATCCCGCTAGTAATATATGAAAGTGACGAAATAGGATACTCTCTATCATAAAGAACATAGTGCTACTTTGAAGCACAAGTGTGGAAAAGGAGTAACATTGTCCCTTCTCTCTTTTTCTCTCATCTTTTTTATCTTTTTCTCCTTTTTTCTTTTGGGCTCTTTGGCCTCTCTTTTTTATTTTGGGCTCTTTGGCCTCTTTTTATTTATTTTAGTGCGGAGTCTCATTCCGACTTGTGGGGGAATCATACTCTCCATCAACCTTTCCTCGCATGGGACAATACTCTAATAATGATGACCATCACACTTTTATTTACTTACAACTCAAGAATTACAACTCGATACTAGAACAAAGATATGACTATATATGAATGCCTCCGGTGGTGTACCGGGATGTGTAACGATCTAGCATGACATGTAAAAAATGAATGGTGGCCAAGCCAAAAATACTATGCCAACTATATGATCATGCAAAGCAATATGACAATGATGGTATGTGTCATAATAAAATGAAATGGTGGAAGTTGCATGGCAATATATCTCGGAATGGCTATGGAAATGCCATAATAAGTAGGCATGGTGGCTATTTTGAGGAATATATAAGGTGGCTTATGTGTGAAACAGTGTATCATATCACGGGATTTGGATGCACCGGCGAAGTTTGAATCTACTCTCAAGGTGAGAAAGGGCAATGCACAGTACCGAAGAGGCTAGCAAATTACCGAAAGATGAGAGTGCGTATAATACATGGACTCTAGATTAGTCATAAAGAACTCACATACTTATTGCAAAAGTTTATTAGCCCTCGAACCAAAGTACTACTACGCATGCTCTTAGGGGGATATATTCGTAGGAAAAGACCATCGCTCATCCCCGACCACCACTCATAAGGAAGACAATCAATAATAAATCATGCTCCAATATCATCGCATAATGAGAGACCATACGTGCATGCTTCGGGAATCACAAACCTTAACACAGATATTCTTACTAAACCACAATTACTCACTAGCATGACTATAATATCACCATCTTTATATCTCAAAACAAATGCAAGGAATCAAACTTCTCATATATTCAATGATCTTCATGAAAGTTTTTATTATATCCCTCTTGAATACCTTATCATATTAGGACTAAATTCATAACCCAAGAAAATTGCCATACTATTTATAAGACTCAAAAAATAATATAAGTGAAGCATGAGAGTTCATCAATTTCTTCAAAATAAAACCACTACCGTGCTCTAAAAAGATATAAGTGAAGCACTAGAGTAACTACCTAGCTCAAAAGAAATAAGTGAAGCACATAGAGTATTATAATAAATTCACGATTAATGTGTTTCCCTCTCAAAAGGTGTGTACAACAAGGATGATTGTGGCAAACTAAAAAGCAAAGACTCATATAATACAAGACGCTCCAAGCGAAACACATATCATGTCACTAGTACAGCGAGCTCCTAAACAAACGATTTTAACCCCTTTCCGTGACGGCATTTGGAACCGTCACCAAGTGAGTGTGGGCGATAGGGGGTCCTTCCCACACGACCCAGAAACCGTCGGGGATATGCCCTCCTGGCACACACGTTCGACAAAATGAGGTCGTGTGCGACCGGCGAGCGCTCAAATACAGAAATACGTACAGTAGAGCTAAAAAATACAATTATACGGCCAAATTGTTTCCGGTCGCAAGTACATCCCACACAGTCAGTCCCCGCTAAACGTTTCCGTTCGTATGTACATCCCACACAGTCGCTCCAAGGAAAATGTTTCCGTTCACAGGTACATCACACACAATTTTTCCTGTTAAATCGCTTGCGTTATTGAATATATCACACATGGTCCATGGAAGAAACTGTGTGGAAAAGGCTGACCATCACACACAGTTTTCATGTGGTAAACGTTTTGCAAGGTGGCCTAACGCAAACAGTTTTCAAGAGAAAGTCGTGTGTGATTGTTCATTGAACCAACACGGTTTATTCCTAGAAACTATGTGCATTGCATGAGGTCATCGCCCACGGTATTTTTTCAACAACCATTTGCAATAGCAAAACCCAATTAGCAGGCTAATTATCCGATTATTCATAATCCATTTATTAATCTAATTGACAGTTCATATTAAGCACAAAATATATTTCATTTCCATAATTGAAATACATCAGAGTACAACATCATATAGCTTCAGCACTCAGCTACCCCATTACACAACTACACCGGCACCAAGTTTCACATGCAACATATATAACCTTTCGAAATTAGCATCATAGACGGTACATAGACAGATGTATCTCATCTGGAAAACTGCTGAAGCAGAAGGCAAATATTGAGCCTTCATTGATGTTGAAGGTCTTTGTAACTTTAGGCCAGTGCCTGTGGATGATTGACCGTCCATCCTTCGTCCTCTTCAGGAACACTTCAATATTGAACCGTGGTTGTTGTATGAATACCTTCCTCGCCTGCTGACCATACAGGTGGTTTGAGAGGTAATCATCAGTGAACTGCTTTGGAAAGGCCTGAAAACAAGGATGTGCATAAATATCTTCTCTATATTGGAAATGGGGCAAAGGAATAAAAAAGGCAAGGTATAATAGTTAGTACCATCCTGTAGTGAACTGATGTCTTCTTCATTGTGCAGACAAAGATCTTGTTGTTTTTTGTTGCTAATTTCTTTATCCTAACAATCTTTCTGAGTTTCTTGACTTGACTGATATTCATGGACAACTCATTTCCCCATATGCAAATAGGGTCGAACAGTGGGTCAAAACCTCTGACAGCAGGACCTACATGTGCAAGACCAAATTGTTAAAAACCTAAATATTAGAATGGTTCCTGCAATTGCACAATAATGTGCTATTAGACAACGGACCATGCACGTGCTAACCTCGATTGTAAACCTCAGTGCTTCCCATTGTTTCCCTGCAACACATATAAGGTAGTTAGTCATCAGGTTAAGTAAGGGTTCGCGTGCTATCAGTAAAATATGTTGATGAAAAATAATCACATTGCAGATTCATCAGATTAATTGAAGCCACACGGAAAACCCATTTATCCAAACCAAGCATGATTAAGAACTAGGAAATATAGCACTTGTATATGTTTCTCATGTATTAAGTGCAGCCAAATTTGATTTATTCCTCACATGCACAACAATAGAAAATTCTACCCACGACAATTGGACATCGCATTACAGAATTGAACCAAGCAGTTAACTAAACACCACAACAAATGAACCAAATATTAACTGAGCACGACATTGCACAATATAACATACTCCTAATAGAAGATCAGACCGTTAACCAAACAGTTTACTACAGCCAATTGTAGCAATTCTATTTTTTTCTCATGTATTTACTACAGCCAAATTCAATTTATTCCTCACATGGTATATAATAACAGAATGCACCCACAATTTTCTAAAGATAAATTCGATTTATTTCTCACATGGAAGACAATACAAAATTGCTGCCTGAAGAATTGAACATCCCATTTGTAGAATTGAACCAAACAGTTAACTGAAGACGACAACCAATTAACAAAACAGTTAATAAGTGAGCATCACACTGCATGACATATAGAACATATACACTAGAGCAACAGATTGCATGGTAAAATTAGATAGCACAATTCACTAGAATTTGTGAAGGAAAGGTAGGAGCAGCACACGCAACGGGTAAACCGAGCATGCTTAACTGGCGTAGCTAGCAAATGGAAAGGTGCTCCTTCAAGATTTGGGGGTCGGCACAAATGGCAGCCATCGCGACCTCATCCGCGCGTGCGGTCGCGATTTGTTTCTCTGCTGCCAAATGCTCCTTGAGGTCCTGGCTATACTGCATGCACCATGGCTTAGGTCGGCGCTTATTTGGTGGAGGGGTCGGTGATTTGGGTGGAAGTTGTCGCGCTCGCGCCGGCGGTAGGGGCATGTGGGATGTGGAAGGAGGAGGAGGATGGGGGTCGGGTGTGGATTACCTGCTTGGATAGGCGAGGCCGAGGATCGTGAAAGAGGGTCGCCGAAAATTTGGAATTGCTTCATCCAAAAAACTGGCGCGCAAACTGTCATCAGACACGGTCCCTTATTCAGACACGGTCCGAAGATATTTTGTGTTGCATCTCACACGGTAGGTTATAATAAACTGTGTGGGATCTACTTGATTTTTGGTCTTGATTTGAATTACATAATGGGGTCACAGCGGCCATGGACGGTGTTTGAATTGCTGGAACTTTTATCTGGATTGATCATAAAAGAATTGGAATTATTCAGGGTTCGTTTGGACATTTTTATGCATTAAGTGAGTTTTCAATGCATTTATGTGCATAATTCAAATTTGAACTACATGCGCATGCTCCAATGCATATAAATTGGTTGAAAAATCAAATATGTGTCCTTTGGTGCATGCTTAGGTCCCATGCAAGAAATGAGAATGAATTACAAACACCATGGCACCATCGATTGTCGGCAAAACATTGAGATGCCTGGTTTTTAAATTCTAGTAAATCCAAAACTCGTCTAAAATTCATGAAACTTGGCATGCTATCATGGAGCGGCATCAACTTGACGTGGTACACATTTTGTCCCATTTGGGGCAGGTTTGGGTATATGCTTCTCACAAACCGGAGCTTCTCACAACAAGCATGATGGTTTTCGGTAGGGAACGTCCCACCTTTGGGGACGAAACGATATCCATTGCCTCTTATTGCTTTCAAATTTTTTTCTCGTGTCAACATAGAACAACAGGAGTGTTGTGTGAATTTTTGTGATTTTTCGGGGGTTGTTTGGACATTTTTATGCATTAACTAAGTTTTCAATGCATTTATGTGCATAATTCAAATTTGAACTACATGCGCATGCTCCAATGCATATAAATTGGTTGAAAAATCAAATATGTGTCCTTGGGTGCATGCTTAGGTCCCATGCAATAAATGAGAATGAATTTCAAACACCAGGGCAGCGTTGATTGCCGGCAAAACATTGGGATGCCTGGTTTTTAAATTCTATTAAATCCAAAACTCCTCTGAAATTCATGAAACTTGGCATGCTATCATGGAGCAGCATCAACATGCTGTGGTACAAATTTTGTCCCATTTGGGGCAGGTTTGGGTATATGCTTCTCACAAACCGGAGCTTCTCACAACAAGCATGATGGTTTTCGGTAGGGAACGTCCCACCTTTGGGGACGAAACGATATCCATTGCCTCTTATTGCTTTCAAAAAAATTTCTCGTGTCAACATAGAACAACAGGAGTGTTGTGTGAATTTTTGTGATTTTTGGGGGGTCGTTTGGACATTTTTATGCATTAACTGAGTTTTCAATGCATTTATGTGCATAATTCAAATTTGAACTACATGCGCATGCTCCAATGCATATAAATTGGTTGAAAAATCAAATATGTGTCCTTGGGTGCATGCTTAGGTCCCATGCAATAAATGAGAATGAATTGCAAACACCAGGGCACCGTTGATTGCCGGCAAAACATTGGGATGCCTGGTTTTTAAATTCTATTAAATCCAAAACTCCTCTGAAATTCATGAAACTTGGCATGCTATCATAGAGCAGCATCAACATGCTGTGGTACAAATTTTGTCCCATTTGGGGCAGCTTTGGGTATATGCTTCTCACGAAGCGGAGCTTCTCACAACAAGCATGATGGTTTTCGGTAGGGAACGTCCCACCTTTGGGGACGAAACAATATCCATTGCCTCTTATTGCTTTCAAATTTTTTTCTCGTGTCAACATAGAACAACAGGAGTGTTGTGTGAATTTTTGTGATTTTTCGGGGTTCCTCTGGACATTTTTATGCATTAACTGAGTTTTCAATGCATTTATGTGCATAATTCAAATTTGAACTACATGCGCATGCTCCAATGCATATAAATTGGTTGAAAAATCAATTATGTGTCCTTGGGTGCATGCTTAGGTCCCATGCAATAAATGAGAATGAATTTCAAACACCAGGGCACCGTTGATTGCCGGCAAAACATTAAGATGCCTGGTTTTTAAATTCTATTAAATCCAAAACTCTTCTAAAATTCATGAAACTTGGCATGCTATCATGGAGCAGCATCAACATGCTGTGGTACAAATTTTGTCCCATTTGGGGCAGGTTTGGGTATATGCTTCTCACAAACCGGAGCTTCTCACAACAAGCATGATGGTTTTCGGTAGGGAACGTCCCACCTTTGCGGACGAAACAATATCCATTGCCTCTTATTACTTTCACATTTTTTTCTCGTGGCAACATAGAACAACTGGAGTGCTGTGTGAATTTTTGTGATTTTTCGGGGTTCGTTTGGACATTTTTATGCATTAACTGAGTTTTCAATGCATTTATGTGCATAATTAAATTTGAACTACATGTGCATGCTCCAGTGCATATAAATTGGTTGAAAAATCAAATCTGTGTCCTTGGGTGCATGCTTAGGTCCCATGCAAGAAATGGGAATGAATTTTAAACACCAGGGCACCGTTGATTGCCGGCAAAACATTAAGATGCCTGGTTTTTAAATTCTAGCAACTCCAAAACTCGTCTAAAATTCATGAAACTTGGCATGCTATCATGGAGCGGCATCAACATGCCGTGGTACAAATTTTGTCCCATTTGGGGCCGGTTTGGGTATATGCTTCTCACAACAAGCATGATGGTTTTCAGTAGGGAACGTCCCACCTTTGGGGACGAAACGATATCCATTGCCTCTTATTGCTTTCAATTTTTTTCTCGTGGCAACATAGAACAACTGGAGTGTTGTGTGAATTTTTGTGATTTTTCGGGGTTCGTTTGGACATTTTTATGCATTAACTGAGTTTTCAATGCATTTATGTGCATAATTCAAATTTGAACTACATGCACATGCTCCAGTGCATATAAATTGGTTGAAAAATCAAATCTGTGTCCTTGGGTGCATGCTTAGGTCCCATGCAAGAAATGGGAATGAATTTCAAACACCAGGGCACCGTTGATTGCCGGCAAAACATTCAGATACCTGGTTTTTAAATTCTAGCAAATCCAAAAATCGTCTGAAATTCATGAAACTTGGCATGCTATCATGGAGTGGCATCAACATGCCGTGGTACAAATTTTGTCCCATTTCGGGCAGGTTTGGGTATATGCTTCTCACAAACCGGAGCTTCTCACAACAAGCATGATGGTTTTCGGTAGGGAACGTCCCACCTTTGGGGACGAAACGATATCCATTGCCTCTTATTGCTTTCAAATTTTTTTCTGGTGTCAACATAGAACAACAGGAGTGTTGTGTGAATTTTTGTGATTTTTCGGGGTTCGTTTGGACATTTTTATGCATTAACTGAGTTTTCAATGCATTTATGTGCATAATTCAAATTTGAACTACATGCACATGCTCGAGTGCATATAAATTGGCTGAAAAATCAACTATGTGTCCTTGGGTGCATGCTTAGGTCCTATGCAAGAAATGGGAATGAATTTCAAACACCAGGGCACCGTTTATTGCCGGCAAAACATTGAGATGCCTGGTTTTTAAATTCTAGTAAATCCAAAATTCTGTTAACCATTGACATGACGCCACGTGTCTTGGTTTTAATGGCTGTAGGAGGTGCCGTGGGGACAGCTGCTTGACCTTGACTGAACGGGAGGCGTGTGAGCACCATCAGGTGCGCAGGCTGACCGAGAGGCGTGCAAGCTGTCCTCGAGTGTGCAGGCTCACCGGGAAGCGTGCGAGCTGTACGCTGCGCAGGCTCACTGGGAAGCGAGCCCTTTGACTTCCAGGGCCGCCCGCCTTGCTCGCATCCTCTCCATTAATGGCGCCCAAGCCGAAGTTTAATTCGCTTTTTAAATATAAAACACTCATCGCAAATGTTTTAGTTAGAACACCCGTATGCAAACCGACAACTTCCCCAGGAAGCCAAGAGAAAATGTGTCGAGCAGGATTTCTGTAGCTCTTGATCGCAAACGATTTAGATAGAACACCCATATGCAAAGTGAGAGCAGCGCAGGATTTGTTCATCCCTTCAACGCAAACGGTCGTTTTGGACGACCCATGTGCAACCACGTACAAACAATTTGGTAAGATTTGCATCTGTCATATTGGGTATGTTGCCATCTGTCAAACTAGAAAGATTTACATTTGTTGATCTGGTAACGTTGCCATTTGTCAATCCTTTTAACACTGCGATTTGTCAACATATGCAGCTATAAATCATTAGCACTATGTAACTTTTGCAACTAAAATTCAGTAATTAAGCATAGATTTCATTCATAGATTAAGCAGTCGTTCTTAATTTATACAAACAGTTCAACTCGACAGCTGAACCGACCAAACTTCTCCCCAATTTTTACCAACCACGTACTGAAATAGCTAGTTCAACTATATATACTAGCTAATTTTAAGTACGTTGTATAGTTCGACCACAGATCTATAGTCAGATGAACTGAACAAAATAGCCCCTAAATACTACTACCACAGAAGGGCTTTGTGCTACTTCCAGCAACCTCTCCTCTGCCGAGCGCGCTCAGTAAGAGGCAGAGGAGGAGGAGGAGCCTACCGACGAGCTGGACAAATGCAATACGGTTCCTGCCACTGCTGCACGTTCAGCGACGCTCGCCAGCTCGAACGCCCACTGCCGCTCCAGACGATCCCTCTCGAAGCAGCCAGACTGCTCGTAGATCTCCTGATTCCTCGCCTCTGCGTCGGCGTGTGTTGCGGCCACAGCTGCGGTAAGGCTCTTTGCGTGCTCGACGAGGCGCTCCTCCTCCTCCCGTAGGAACTCGATGTAGCGCGCAAGGTCGCTGACGCACGTGCGGGCCTCCACCTCCGCCTCCCTCCTTCGGGCGGCTATGGCAGAGCGGGTGATGACACCGGCGATCGACGGTGGGCTGGCGGCCACGGTGGCCGACGTTGGGGTGGCGGCCATGACCACCACCTCCCGCCTTCGGGCTGCGGTGGCGGAGCGGGTGATGGTCACGGTGGCCGGCAGTGGGGTGGCAGCCACGACGGCCACCTCCCGACTTCGGGCCGCGGAGGCGGAGCGGGAGATGGCTATGGCTTTCGACGGTGGTGTGGCGGCAACGGCGTCTGGGAACAGCTGCCGATGGGCAGCGGCGGCGGAGCGTGTGGTGGGTGTTCCGCGCACACCCAACAGGGACGCCACGCGCACGACACTACGCCGGGGACTGGACCGCCGCCGCGGTGTAGCCTCCCAGCTGGAGCTGTCCTCTGATGACGGCAGAGTGGCTGAGCAACAATGACGGACCGGTGCCATTGGCGATTGTGGGAGAAGCAGACGAGATAAGCTACAGGGAGGGAGGGGAAAATGCGACGCAGGACTTGCTGGCCGTGAGGGTTTTTATAGCAGGCCGGCAAGCATTGGGATTTTGGGGGATTTCACCGAGTCGGGCGGGAAGCTTGCGCAGGAACCTGTGAGGTTGCGTGGGAACGGGCTCACCGACAATTCATTGGCGCCACCGTTTGCTCAAAAGAACGACCCCGCGCGCTGCGCAAGCTTGCACTTTAAGCCATCTGCGGCAGCGGGGTGACAAGACGTGCGAGAGGAGGACGAGAGGACACGTACACATACAGTTAATAAAAAAACATTTGCGATTTAATTACCTACTGTACCCCCGTCCTGGTTTATAAGTAGGATTTAACTAATAAAATACGAATGCATGTCGCCATAGATTATATCGTTGGAGTCGTATTTGAACATAGTTCCAGCTATACAATTTTTGTAACATGCATTAACACTTTTTGGGTTAAATTTAAGGTTATACACCAGCAAGCGTTTGCCCTCAACACACATGGCTTATTCCATCACAAACAGCTCTGATGGATCAACTGTCTACCACGTATCGCACCCGCAACTCTAATCTGATTCGTGCTTGATGTCTCCGACATCGCTCGCACAGTTCATCTTATTTGCCATGTATCACTATGCCGTCCTCTGCCCGCATCCCTCGGCAAGCTCTGCTCGCGCGTTAGGCGCCGCGGCGTGCTCTGTCGCGTCCGTTGGCGCGCTCTGCTTGCGTCCGTCGGCGCGCTCGGCTTGTGGACAGCTTTTTCATGAGGCGACCGCGGAGCGCTCTGCTCGCGTCCCTCCGCGCGCGCTCTGCGAGCGGTTGGGCGTGTGCACGATCACGTCGGGGGCCCCATATGCATGCGGTTGCACCGCGCGCATTGCCACGTGATGCAATTACGTGCGGCACGATGGAGTTGCGCGCTGCAAATTAGAACTGCCATCAGGGCTTGCCGGTATTCCTGGCCGTTCGGCTTCCCCTTTAATTCCCGCGGCCATTATAACCTTAGTCTCTTCAACCTTTCGATCGCGCCCCACAACACAACAAGCACACCCACGACGACACATAGAGAGGGGATGTCCAGCGGCGCTCCAATGGAGTTCGGCGAGCATAGAGTGGAGACCCACGCGAGGGAGACAGATCTCTCGGTGGTGTACACCATCGACCCGGCCGTGGTGGACGACTACATCAACAGCGTTGAGCAGTTACTTGCTCGAGACAAGTACAAGGTGATCGGCATCGACCTCCAGTACACCACCGGTCATCCCGGCATAGATCAGAAGGTTGCCATCACCCAGTTGTGTGTGCGCCATCATGTCCTCATCTACCACTACTGCAATTCCACAGAGCCTTGCGACCGTTTCAACAGGTTTGTCAACAGCACTGACTACAAGTTCGCCATGGTGGAAACCAAAGACGATGTAAAAGCGCTCAGTGTTACGGGCTTGGCCTGCAAGAATCTTGTCGAAATCCATGACCACTACAGGGTCTGGGGCAGCACGAAGCAGAACTCCCTGGTCGAACTCGCCTCGGCCATCATCGACCCCTACTACGAAAAGATGAAGCAGGATGCCCGGAGAACAAGTCCTGTATCCTGGCATGGGGCCTGGATGCGGCAACTGGATGAACCTCACCTCAGGTTTGTGGCCAAGAGCATGTACACATGCTACGAGATGCACAGGCGGATCGTTGACATGAGGAAGTGCCTCGTTACCCAAATCGACGAGCCCGGATCGAGCCACAAGTAGAGCAAGCGTCACAAGAAGTAGATGATGATCAGATGATCGTTTATGCTAGTTAATCATGCATGTAATATATAGTTTACTTTATTGGTGTGTGTGTGGAAATGTCATGTGTGCAGTAGCCACCTATGTAATTATGCATGTAATAGTTTACTTTGGTGTGTGCAAATGCCATGGTTGTAGTAGCCACCTATGTAAGTGGATGTTTAACTTGGTTATGTAAGCATGTCCTTATAAGTGTGTGTGTGTGTGTGTGTGTGTGTATATATATATATATGTTGTTGTTCTGTATGCAATCCCATCGCACAACACACACGTCTTATTAGCAGCAACCGTCTGTGTTATTATCGGTCTTCACAGACATTTCTGATTACAGACCTGTTTGCCGCGTATCACACACATCTTCTTAAGTTGAACCATTTCTGTTCTCATATCTCAACTCAAACAGTTCATCCGAGTGAACCGCATGCTGTATATCACACACACCTTGATCTGGCCGACCGTTTCTTTTGTGTTGCCTAATCACAAACAGTTCATCCGAGTGAACTGATGCTGTGTATCGCACACGCCTTCATCTGGCTGCCCGTTTCTTTTGTTCCTCCTCATCGCAAACAGTTAATTGAACTAAACCGTATGCCCTTCATCGCACACGCAACTAAAACCTGAACCGTGTTTGATGCATCCGTCATCGCAAATGTTTTACACATTTCTGACGGTTTTCATACAGCACCGTTTGCGAGTATTGCATCGCACACAGTTTCTCGAAGGGTCTCTGATCGTAGTGTCGCGTTAGCAGCATCCTGCAGTAGTGTGTGGTGAATAAAAATATAACCTCAAGTAATTTACCGATGGATTGTAGACAAAAGAGGGGATGCCATCCAGGGCATCCTCAAAGCATATATGCTTGGTTGTCCTTGAATATTACCTTGGGGTACCTTGGGCATCCCCAAGCTTAGTCTCTTACCACTCCTTATTCCGTTGTCCACCGACTTCACCCAAAACTTGAAAACTTCACAACAAATAACTCATGAAATTCATTAGTGAAACAAAGCAAATAACCACTTTTAGGTACTATTGTAAACTCATTCCAATTTTATATTTGTATTATATCTACTGTATTCTAACTTCTCCATGTCTCATACCCCCTGATACTACCCATAGATTCATCAAAATAAGCAAAAAAACACAATGAAAACAGAATCTGTCAAAAACAGAACCGTCTGTAGTAATCTAGACTTTAGCCAAACTTCTGTAACTCCAAATATTCTGAAAAAAAAAGGAAAATGTGGGAAATTTGTATTTCAATAAAGTGGAAAAATTCAGAATTTTTCATCTCCAGTGATTTTTAACAATTCTGCTACTCAATGTAAAAGTTTTTGTTTTTTTTGCACAAAATCAAATCAACAATCTTCCAAACCATCCCAAAGGTCTTACTTGGCAGAAACACTAACTAAAACACTAAAACACAATTATAACAGAAGTATAATTGCATACTTATTGAAAAATAGAAGCAAAAATATAAAAATAAAATTGGGTTACCTCCCAACAAGCGCTATTGTTTTACGCCCCTAGCTAGGCATATTGCATAGATCTAGGTATTGTCATCTTTGGTATTCAATCCATAAGTGGCCCTCATAATATATTCATATGATAACTTAATTTTCTTTCTTGGAAAGTGTTCCATGCCCATCCTTAATGGAAATTGAAATCTAATATTGTTGGGAAACGTAGCATGCAATTTCAAAAAATAGCAATGAGAGGGGGAGAGTGTGTCTATGTACCCTTGTAGACCGAAAGCGGAAGCGTTTAACAACGCGGTTGATGTAGTCGAACTTCTTCTAGTTCCGACCGATCAAGCACCGAACGTACGGCACCTCCGAGTTCTACACACGTTCAGCTCGATGACGTCCCTCTAACTCTTGCTCTAGCAAAGTGTTGAGGGAGAGTTTCGTCAGCACGACGGCGCAGTGACGGTGATGGTGAAGTGATCTGCGCAGGGCTCCGCCTAAGAACTACGTGAATATGACCAGAGGCGTAAACTGTGGAGGGGCGCTGCACACGGCTAGGAATCAGTGTTGTGTGTTCTAGCGGTGCCCCCTCCCATATATATATCTAGGTGGGAGAGGAGGGGAGCAGAAAGGAGCGCCCCAAGTAGGAGGGATCCTACTTGGGCGCTTCCTCCAAGTCGGCCTCCCCCCTTCCATATGCATCGGAGGGGGAAGGAAAGAGAGGGGGAGGGAAGGAAACACTACAAGAAATATGTCAACTTGTGACCCTCACTATTGGCTGCTGAAAGGTCATTGTTTTTCATTTGCGACCTTTTTTGACCAAAAATAGAAGGTCAAAAGCTGGCGGTCGTAAACTGAAATTAACGACCTTCTGTATAAGGTCGTTGGTTCTTCGACCAAAATTTTGGTCACTAGCAGCCTCCCCAGACCACGTAGGATCCAGCGTGGCAAGCTGACGTGGATAAGAATCAACCCGATCCAGTTCGGTGTTTTACATGGGCCGAGCCCAACAATTCAGCCTATTTGTGTTTTTTCCTGTCCATTATTGGATGGCTTCATGGGCCAAGCCCAACATTGCAGCTTTCTTATTGTTGGGCCATGGCCTTTTTGTCTAAACTATTTCATTTTCCTTTTTTTATTAAATGGGTCCACTAGTCAGATGGGTCGGTCCCATTTGTTCTGGTAAACCAGTATTTAAATTGGCAGACGTTCTGCACACGTTCAGCTCGATGACGTCCCTCTAACTCTTGCTCTCGCAATGGGTCCACTGTTCTGGTAAGTGGGTCCCATCTATCAGGCTCATATTCTTCATATTTCAACCAGTATTTAAATTGGCAGACAAAAAGCACACATAATACTTTAAATAAGAGCAACCAGATCAAGTAATACATTGGCAACAACAGTAACAAGCTCTATCCGTGCCAATACATATGACCGTGTGTAATACAGTACTTTACAAGCTCTACAAGTGTAACGAGCTCTACAAGTATGATACAGTACTACTTTACAAGAAAATGACAACATGACGGACTCGTCGGACAACCAGTCGGGGCTGGGAACGAACAAAACGGCAACATGGCTTCCTCTGTCACCCTGTTACATGAATGAGAGAAGAATTAGAAAAACTAGGGAAAATATATTATGAACAGACCATTCAAGAAAATGACATTTATAGTTGTACCATTGCAAACCAAGAGATACCAAAACAGTGGAAGAGCAACAATTAATAATGTACTAGATTAGTCGGTAGGCAAATTAATTGAGTGCAGCAACTAGTTACCAAAATAAAGGCATGCTATGGTAATTGATGGTTGTTGTTGTTGTTTTAGCAGTAGTGGCATACTCAAAATCTAACGAGTATTAGTACTCTGATGTGTTAGTGCTAGCATTAAAAAAGGATGAATTTGACTAGAGCAAGGAAATCAAAACAAGGACAGAAATTCTTTCTTGCAAATTAACGAACACATGCATAGCATAGCTAGCTAATGACCCAGAGGAAAAAAAACTGATGAAGCAGCAAGGCCATGACCACCACCAGGTGCATAGCTACTCTACCTAATGGGCCATTAGCAGAAAGCAAGCCGTTTATAACTGGCTAACAAACATCAACCATTATAAAAATTACGATAGCAGCTGCCCGTGCAGGGAGATTAGCAGCAGGTTAGTGAGAAGAGGGAGAGGGAGGTGCTACCTGCTGGGAGTGGTGCATGGTCGTGGCCGGGCTTGACTCGTCGAGCTCAGGCAGGGCAACTTGGTTCCCTTGGAAGCAGAGGAGTAGACCCCTTGTTGCGGGACAGGGCCGGTGCCTAGGTGCGTCTCTCCTCCTCGAGCAGGACAAGGCCATGTTCCCGGCCAGAACTGGTGTCCTCCTGTCATCGTCGCCGTCCACGCCATGGGAGGTCTGCAAAAAAGGAAGAGAACTAGAGAAGGTTAGTTTGCAAAGCTACAAGCTACGGTGTGTAGCAAAGATATTCAATCTATTCAGCAAAAACAACACAAAAATATATGACAGTCTGCAGAACAACATAGCATCATTCACAAGCAATGTATAGGATGCAAACAGCAAGTAGTACCATAATTCCCCTCACAGTCATACATTGAATTCATTAAAGGCTACAAATTCATATAATTTATTAAAGGCTACAGGTAAAAAATAGGTAGATCTCTTTCTTCTCTTTGATTTATGCTAGCAGAGATGTAGCAGGCAGGAAGCAATCACATATGCATGTATGTATGAAGCATATCATGAAAAGAGCAACATCTAATTAACTTGTTTGCCTTGCAGATGACACACAAGATGAAGAGCACTTGGACAGAAAGAAATATGTTTAAAAATAGAGAGAAAGAGGTAATCTGCCGTATACAAGATTTTAATTTAAAAATAGAGAGAAAGAGTTGCGGTCCGCAAAGTTTCTACAAAAGTTTTTATGGACAAATCCTTATTACAAGTTGCATGCATGCGAGAAAGGAAGCTGATAGTGAGAGAGAAAAATACGTTTGCATCGTACATCGTCCTGCAAGAGAGCATTCGGTGATTAGGCTTACTAATTGCCCCTCAACCCATACTGCTTGTTGTTATACATACACAAGAGACAACAAGCTGTTCAAGTGTTCACTCTAGGAATGCTTTCTAAATAATTGTATAAACGAAGGCTACTTATCACCGACGAACTATAAGGTTTACAGTGCACTAGAGGAAAATTGGTGATTATCATTTTGTAATTAGATTGTAATAACCATCGAGTTTCCAGTAACACTCAAAGATGAAAGCTTGGAAACTCTTCTCTAACTATTGGATTAATAGAGCTTGCAAGCGTTCCGTCGAACAGAAGACTGAAGCAAGAAAGTGACCAATCAAGCTACACACGAATATAAGCCCATGATTATGCTTACTAATCCAGACACGACAAGCTATTCAAGTTTTCGCTCCAGGAATGCTTTTGCTCTTAACATTTTTTCAAGGGAGAGCTGCTATTACGTCAGTAGTACTGAAGAAATAGCAGGTTTGCAGTGTCTGTAATAGACCAGAAAGAGGAACAATGGCTGGTAGAGCACCCAATCAAATTTGGACTTGAGATTGTCAGTTTTCAGTAAGACCACTCGTTAGTTTTCAGGAACATGAAACCACTAGCAGCAGCTAGCAAGTGCAAGTGATTAGCAGCAGCTTGCAGGCATTCTGTCGAACAGAAGCTTGACAGACCACAAAGAGCAGGGCTCGATGGCCGGGCATGGACAGAAAGAGCACTGGAGAAAAACAAAGGAGGGGAAGGTAGTGGCTCACCTACGTCCGCGGAGTCGGACTGAGCGGCCCTGAGTAGCACAAGGAAGAATCAAGAGGAGGGAGCTCGGGGACCAGCAGAGGCACGTCCATCTTGTCCCCCCGAGTTCCAGCGACGATTGATCTTGGTGAGGCCCGGATCTGGACCCCTCCTCCGGCACGGCACGGCCCGGGCGAGCGGCTTTAGAGGTCACCGACCGCACGGCCGCGTCGTCATCGTCGTTGACCACACAACAACGGAAGAAGCAGACGGAGCCGTGGTCTCCTACTAGGCTATACACCTGCGCGCATGCATTAGGGAGGGGAGGAAGGAAACCGCATCAGCAAAATCAAACCAAGCAACAGAGAGAGACCAGGAGGAGGAGAGAGAGGCGGACCTTGCATGGCGTCGAGCACGGTGAGGGAGGTGGCGAGCAGTGCGAGGAGGCGGCGGCTGTGCTCCCCGTCCTCGTCCTGGTAGAACACGCCCACGATCTTCCCCAGATCCGTCCCTGCGGTGGAGTCCATGGCGGCAGCGCGTGCTGGGCCTGGGCGTTGGGTCGATGGGATCGAGGCGTGCGGGCATGGAGGGAGGAGGATTTGTCAGGGGACCGAGCCCTTCCTCGCCATCGTCTCCGGCCGCCGTGGGGTGCGGGGTCGGGGCCCGCACGGTGGTGGCACCCTGATATGGCGACGCAGGAGGCCATGGTGCTGGGTGATGCGGGCGATGCAGAGGGACAAAGCAGGGGCGCAGCACCGCACTCAGGAGATTGGGTTGGGGATTGGGTTTGGGCGGCGACGGAGAGATCTGGATCGGGGACAGGGGAGAGACAGGCGGCGGCGGGAGAGGGGGAGAGGGGGATTGGGTTCCTGCTAGGGTTTGGGTTGGGTCGCTATGACCTGAGAGGTGAATGATAGACGTTGGATCCTTCGGATGCGGACGGTTCAGATCGACTATAGTGGGGTGATCCGTGAGAAGAGCCCTGACTGGTTCAGAAATTTTGTGATTTAAAATAGTTTGCAAGTACTAAAACTAGGGGAATTTTGTGAAGCAACTATCAAAATATTTTGCAAAATGGCACAACCAAATTTTTCACTCAAGTTAGACCCCATTTTATGGATGATCACCGATTTCCATCTGTTTTTATCTTTCTATATATTTTAAATCATTTTTCTTGTGGCAAAAATGGTTTTTTTGTGAAGAACCTACCAAATAATTGTTGCAAAATTGGACCAAATCATTTTTATAAAATACTAGGCCATATTTAATGCACAATTGACCAAATGGTTGGGTGTAAAACATTTTGATCCACCTATCGTGAAAAAGACAAATTTCCGCCGATTCAGTTGGAAGCGGGTCAAATTTGAACTGTAGCTGCCTTGTAGTTTGCTATTTATTTTTTCCAAAAATCATTTCTAGGTACATAAGTATCTATTTAATCAGAGAAACACCAAAAAAATTCCAAGATTCAACCACTAGCTAGGAACGGTCATTCCCGCCGTTTTGACCGCATTTTGAAACGGGCATAAAAAATTCAAAAAATTGGGAAACCTTCGCATTGTGTCATTATATGTGGCCAAGTTCCCAGGAAAAATAACAAACTTGTAATACGGCAATTATTTTTAAAAAGTGTTCTCAGAAACGAGCTATCACGTGTGGAGATCAATGGCTTTCAAGCCAAATGATCAATCTTATGGCCACATTCATGGCATACTTTGTTCAAATGATCTCATATTGTGCACAAGGGTGCATATTGGAATGGAAAACAATACTGCCTAAGGAAGTTTTCATTTTCTTTGGACGAAAAAACCATTTTTCATTTTTCGAGTGCCCAAAACGAGGTTTTTTTGTGAAGAACCTCCCAAATAATTGTTGCAAAATTGGACCAGATCATTTTTATAAAATACTAGGCCATATTTAATACAAAATTGACCAAATGGTTGGGTGTAAAAAGTTTTGATCCACCTCTCGTGAAAAAGAGAAATTTCCGCTGATTCAGTTGGAAGCGGGTGAAATTTGAACTGTAGCTGCCTCGTAGTTTGCTATTTATTTTTTCCAAAAATCATTTCTAGGTACATAAGTATCTATTTAATCAGAGAAACACCAAAAAATCCAAGATTCAACCACTAGCTAGGAACGGTCATTCCCGCCGTTTTGACCGCATTTTGAAACGGGCATAAAAAATTCAATAAAATCAAAAAATTGGGAAGCCTTCGCATTGTGTCATTATATGTGGCCAAGTACCCAGGAAAAATAACAAACTTGTAATACGGAAATTATTTTAAAAAAATGTTCTCAGAAACGAGCTATCACGTGTGGAGATCAATGGCTTTCAAGCCAAATGATCAATCTTATGGCCACATTCATGGCATAGTTTGTTCAAATGATCTCATATTGTGCACAAGGGTGCATATTGGGATGGCAAACAATGTTTCCTAAGGAAGTTTTCATTTTCTTTGGACGAAAAAACCATTTTTCCATTTTTGAGTGCCCAAAAGGAGGTTTTTTTGTGAAGGACCTCCCAAATAATTGTTGCAAAATTGGACCAAAACATTTTTTCTAAAATACTAGGCCATATTTAATGCATAATTGACCAAATGGTTGGGTGTAAAAAATTTTGATCCACCTCTCGTGAAAAAGACAAATTTCTGCCGATTCAGCTGGAAGCGGGTCAAATTTGAACTGTAGCTGCCTCGTAGTTTGCTATTTATTTTTTCCAAAAATCATTTCTTGGTACATAAGTATCTATTTAATCAGACAAACACCAAAAAAATCCAAGATTCAACCACTAGCTAGGAACGGTCATTCCCGCCGTTTTGACCGCATTTTGAAACGGGCATAAAAAATTCAAAAAAATTCAAATAATTGGGAAACCTTCGCATTGTGTCATTATATGTGGCCAAGTACCCAGGAAAATAACAAACTTGAATACGGCAATTATTTTAAAAAAATGTTCTCAGAAACGAGCTATCACGTGTGGAGATCAATGGCTTTCAAGCCAAATGATCAATCTTATGGCCACATTCATGGCATAGTTTGTTCAAATGATCTCATATTGTGCACAAGGGTGCATATTGGAATGGCAAACAATGTTGCCTAAGGAAGTTTTCATTTTCTTTGGACGAAAAAACCATTTTTCATTTTTCGAGTGCCCAAAAGGAGGTTTTTTGTGAAGGACCTCCAAAATAATTGTTGCAAAATTGGACCAAATCAATTTTCTAAAATACTAGGACATATTTAATGCACAATTGACAAAATTGTTGGGTGTAAAAAGTTTTGATCCACCTCTCGTGAAAAAGACAAATTTCCGCCAATTCAGATGGAAGTGGGTCAAATTTGAACTGCAGCTGCCTCATAGTTTGCTATTTATTTTTTCCAAAAATCATTTCTAGTTACATAACTACCTATTTAATCATAAATACATGGTTTGGTGGCGATACGTCGAGGTTTGGGCGGTGGCCGAGGGCCCCAACTCTAGAGCGCGTAAACTCGCATGCCCGCCGCAAGGTCACCGCGTGACCGTGGCATTGCCATGTGTTCTGGGCGGCCTAGGCATGTCTAGTGGGCTAGCCACTCCCCGGGTAGGTGCTAGGAAGAAAATTACAACATAAGATTCTCACGAGGAGACCGATCGATGCTCAAACATGAATTAGCAGCCAAGTGTTTGATTAGCGGTACGAGAAATGTACATGGCTAATGCGCGTGAGTTTTGGCTGATGATGATCAGTTACTAAGAAGACCGTCTTCACAAATTTTCAGCTCAAAAAGAGGAGCCTAGGTGGTACTTGCTTTGCAAAGTACCACACTGGACATAAATATGAATCTTGAAGCTGGCTCAAAATAATGAATGGATTGAGCTGGCATTTGGTGGAGGATGGTTATTTGGGCATAGGAAAGCACCGTAGAAAATGGATACTATTTGGACATGCCAAAGTACTTCCTTCACAAAGTGTTGTTCTGAACAGAATAGGAAAAATGAATATTGTTGAATTATTTTTGAACTAGGCAAGGAAGGTTTTTTACATATTTGACGAAGATATGACCCAAAGAATTTATGAGATTTTTTTGGGAATTTTGGGAATGGCAGAAATATAGGTTGCTTCACAACCTGGGGCAAAAATTGCCACATGGACATGACACATAGGCAAAACTGATGAGGTGGCGCCTAGTCATAGCAACCCACCACAATTTACAAGGTTATGACCATCTATATTGGTCGTGATCAGCTAGAAATAAGGCAGCGGACCAGTGCTATCTGCTTTATGACCATTTCGTGTAAGGAAATTACGACCTTTCTGACCAAAATGGTCGTTATAGTTTAGGGTTTGGAGCCCCCCGAACAGCTTTTGACCAATTGATCTATGACCAATTCTTCCAGGGTCACTGACAGAAGGTCACTAGTTGACATATTTCATGTAATGAAAGGGGAGCGCGTATCCTCCCCATTCCTTCTCCCTTCCCTTCCTTTCCTTCTCCTCCTATTCGGCCTATAGGGGGCGCACCAGCCCCTTAGGGGCTGGTCTATCCCTCTCTTGGCCCATTAGGCCCATATAGTTTAACGGGGGCTGCCCGGAACCCCTTCTGGTGCCCCGATATGTACACGGTACCCCCGGAACACTTCCGGTGTCCGAATACTATCGTCCTATATATGAAACTTTACCTCTCAACCATTTTGAGACTCCTCGTCATGTCTGTGTTCTCATCCGGGACTCCAAACAACAATGGGTCACCAAATCACATAACTCATATAATACAAAATCATCATCGAACGTTAAGCGTGCGGACCCTACGGGTTTGAGAACTATGTAGACATGACCGAGAAACCTCTCTGGTCAATAACCAACAGCAGAACCTGGATGCTCATATTTGTTCCCACATATTCTATGACAATCTTTATCGGTCGTACCGTAATGACAACATACATTATTCCCTTTGTCATCGGTATGTTACTTGCCCGAGATTTGATCGTCGGTATCTTCATACCTAGTTCAATCTCGTTACCGACAAGTCTCTTTACTTGTTCCATAATGCATCATCATCCCGCAACTAACTCAATAGTCACATTGCTTGCAAGGCTTATTTTGATGTGCATTACCGAGAGGGCCCAGAGATACCTCTCCGATACTCGGAGTGACAAATCCTAATCTCGATCTATGCCAACCCAACAAACGCCTTCGGAGATACCTGTAGAGCATCTTTATAATCACCCAGTTATGTTGTGACATTTGATAGTACACCAGGTATTCCTTCGGTATCCAAGAGTTGCATAATCTCATAGTCAAAGGAATATGTATATGACATGAAGAAAGCAATAGCAATAAAACTTAACGGTCATTATGCTAAGCTAACAGATGGGTCTTGTCCATCACATTATTCTCCTAATGATGTGATCTCGTTCATCAAATGACAACACATGTCTATGGTTAGGAAACTTAACCATCTTTGATTAACGAGCTAGTCTAGTAGAGGCTTACTAGGGACACTGTGTTTTCTCTATGTATCCACACATGTATCAAGTTTCCGGTTAATACAATCCTAGCATGAATAATAAACATTTATCATGATATAAGGAAATAAAAATAACAACTTTATTATTGCCTCTAGGGCATATTTCCTTAAGTCTCCCACTTGCACTAGAGTCAATAATCTAGATTATATTATAATGATTCTAACACGCATGGAGTCTTGGTGCTAATCATGTTTTGCTCGTGGAAGAAGCTTAGTCAATGGGTCTGCCACTTCCAGATCCGTATGTATTTTGCAAATCTCTATGTCTCCGTCCTTGACTTGATCACGGATGGAGTTGAAGCGTCTCGTGATGTGTTTGGTTCTTTTGTGAAATCTGGATTCCTTCGCCAAGGCAAATGCTCCAGTATTGTCACAAAAGATTTTCATTGGACCCGATGCACTAGGTATTACACCTAGATAAGATATGAACTCCTTCATCCAGACTCCTTCATTCGCTGCTTCCGAAGCAGCTATGTACTCCACTTCACACGTAGATCCCGCCACGACGCTTTGCTTGGAACTGCACCAACTGAGAGCTCCACCATTCAATATAAATACGTATCTAGTTTGTGACTTAGAGTCATCTGGATCAGTGTCAAAGCTAGCATCGACGTAACCATTTACGACGAGCTCTTTGTCACCTCCATAAACGAGAAACATATCCTTAGTCCTTTTCAGGTACTTCACGATGTTCTTGACCGCTGTCCAGTGATCCACTCCTGGATTACTTTGGTACCTCCCTGCTAGACTTATAGAAAGGCACACATCAGGTCTGGTACACAACATTGCATACATGATAGAACTTATGGCTGAGGCATAGGGAAAGACTTTCATTTTCTCTCTATCTTCTGCAGTTGTCGGGCATTGAGTCTCACTCAACTTCACACCTTGTAACACGGGCAAGAACCCTTTCTTTGACTGATCCATTTTGAACTTCTTCAAAACTTTATCAAGGTATGTGCTTTGTGAAAGTCCAATTAAGTGTCTTGATTTATCTCTATAGATATTGATGCCCAATATATAAGCAGTTTCACCGAGGTCTTTCATTGAAAAACTCTTATTCAAGTATCCTTTTATGCTATCCAGAAATTCTATATCATTTCCAATCAACAATATGTCATCCACATATAATATTAGAAATGCTACAGAGCTCCCACTCACTTTCTTGTAAATACAGGCTTCTCCAAAACTCTGTATAAAACCATATGCTTTGATCACCTCATCAAAGCGTATATTCCAACTCTGAGATGCTTGCACCAGTCCATAAATGGATCGCTGGAGCTTGCACACTTTGTTAGCACCTTTAGGATCGACAAAACCTTCAGGTTGCATCATATACAACTCTTCTTTAAGTAATCCATTAAGGAATGCAGTTTTGACATCCATTTGCCAGATTTCATCATCATAAAATGCGGCAATTGCTAACATGATTTGGACAGACTTAAGCATCGCTACAGGTGACAAAGTCTCATCGTAGTCAACTCCTTGAACTTGTCGAAAACCTTTCGCAACAAGTCGAGCTTTGTAGACAGTAACATTACCATCAGCGTCAGTCTTCTTCTTGAAGATCTATTTATTTTCTATGGCTTGCCGATCATCGGGCAAGTCAACCAAAGTCCATACTTTTTTCTCATACATGGATCCCATCTCAGATTTCATGGCCTAAAGCCATTTTGCGGAATCTGGGCTCATCATCGCTTCCTCATAGTTCGTAGGTTCGTCATGCTCTAGTAACATGACTTCTAGAACAGGATTACCGTACCACTCTGGTGCGGAACGTGCTCTGGTTGACCTAGGAGGTTCGGTAGTAACTTGATCTGAAGTTTCATGATCATTATCATTAGCTTCCTCTCTAGTTGGTTTAGGCATCACGGGAACAGTTTTCTATAATGAGCTACTTTCCAATTCGAGAGAAGGTACAGTTACCTCATCAAGTTCTACTTTCCTCCCACTCACTTCTTTCAAGAGAAACTCCTTATCTAGAAAGGATCCATTCTTAGCAACAAAGATCTTGTTTTGGATCTGTGATAGAAGGTGTACCCAACAGTTTATTTTGGGTATCCTATGAAGACGCACTTCTCCTATTTGGGTTCGAGCTTATCAGGTTGAAGCCTTTTCACATAAGCATCGCAACCCCAAACTTTAGAAACGACAGCTTAGGTTTCTTGCCAAACCATAGTTCATACGGTGTCATCTCAATGGATTTAGATGGTGCCCTATTTAACGTGAATGCAGGTGTCTCTAATGGATAACCCCAAAATGATAGCGGTAAATCGGTAAGAGACATCATAGATCACACCATATCTAATAAAGTACGGTTATGATGTTCGGACACACCATTACGCTGTGGTGTTCCAGGTGGCATGAGTTGTGAAACTATTCCACATTGCTTTAAGTGAAGGCCAAACTCGTAACTCAAATATTCACCTCCACTATCAGATCGTAGAAACTTTATTTTCTTGTTATGATGATTCACCACTTCACTCTGAAATTCTTTGAACTTTTCAAATGTTTCAGACTTGTGTTTCATCAAGTAGATATACCCATATCTGCTCAAATCATCTGTGAAGGTTAGAAAATAACGATACCCGCCGCGAGCCTCAACACTCATCGGACCGCATACATCGGTATGTATTATTTCTGATAAGTCAGTGGCTCGCTCCATTGTTCAAGAGAACGGAGTCTTAGTCATCTTGCCCATGAGGCATGGTTCGCAAGCATCAAATGATTCATAATCAAGTGATTCCAAAAGTCCATCCGCATGGAGTTTCTTCATGCGCTTTACACCAATATGACCTAAACGGCAGTGCCACAAATATGTTGCACTATCGTTATCAACTTTGCATATTTTGGCATCAATATTATGAATATGTGTATCACCACGATCGAGATTCAACAAAAATAGACCACTCTTCAAGGGTGCATGACCATAAAAGATATTACTCATATAAATAGAACAACCATTATTCTCTGATTTAAATGAATAACCATCTCGCATTAAACAAGATCCAGATATAATGTTCATGCTCAACGCTGGCACCAAATAACAATTATTCAGGTCTAAAATTAATCCTGAAGGTAGATGTAGAGGTAGCGTGCCGACGGCGATCACATCAACCTTGGAACCATTCCCGACGTGCATTGTCACCTCGTCCTTAGCCAATCTTCATTTAATCCGTAGCCCCTGTTTCGAGTTACAAATATGAGCAACCGAACCGGTATCAAATACCCAGGCACTACTATGAGCATTAGTAAGATACACATCAATAACATGTATATCAAATATACCTTTGTTCACTTTGCCATCCTTCTTATCCGCCAAATACTTGGGGCAGTTTCGCTTCTAGTGACCAATCCCTTTGCAGTAGGAGCACTCAGTTTCACGCATAGGTCCAGACTTGGGTTTCTTCCTGGGAGTGGCAACTTGCTTGCCATTCTTCTTGAAGTTCCCCTTCTTTCCTTTTCCCTTTTTCTTGAAACTAGTGGCACTACTAGGAAAAAGCTTACCTGTAGTGCTGGTTTTTTTGCTACCAGTAGCGCTGCCACACGCGCTACTGTTACGATGCTACAGCTATTTTTTAGCAGTAGCACTTGTTTTACCCCATGCTACTACTATTCAGACATACCAGTAGCGCTGGTGCACCGCGCTACTACTATTTCACACCCACGCTACTAGTAACAGAATAGTAGTAGAGCATCCATAATACCCCCATGCTACTGGTGATATGTCTCCAACGTATCTATAATTTTTGATTGCTCCATGCTATATTATCTACTGTTTTGGACAATATTGGGCTTTATTATCCACTTTTATATTAGTTTTGGGACTAACCTATTAACCGGAGGCCCAGCCCAGAATTGCTGTTTTTTGCCTATTTCAGAGTTTTGCAGAAAAAGAATATCAAACGGAGTCCAAACGGAATGAAACCTTCGGGAGCATGATTTTTGGAACGAACATGATCCAGGAGACTTGGACCCTACGTAAGAGAAGCTTCCAGGAGGCCACGAGGTAGGGGGCACGCCCACCCCCCCAGGGCGCGCCCTCCACCCTCGTGGGCCCCACGTTGCTCCACCGACGTACTTCTTCCTCCTATATATACCTACGTACCCCCAAACGATCAGATACGGAGCCAAAAACCTAATTCCACCGCCGCAACCTTCTGTACCCACGAGATCCCATCTTGGGGCCTGTTCCGGAGCTCCGCCGGAGGGGGCATCCATCATGGAGGGATTCTACATCAACACCATAGCCTCTCCGATGAAGTGTGAGTAGTTTACCTCAGACCTTCGGGTCCATAGTTAGTAGCTAGATGGCTTCTTCTCTCTTTTTGGATCTCAATACAATGTTCTCCCCCTCTCTCGTAGAGATCTATTCAATGTAATCTTCTTTTTGCGGTGTGTTTGTTGAGACCAATGAATTGCGGGTTTATGATCAAGATTATCTATGAACAATATTTGAATCTTCTCTGAATTCTTTTATGTATGATTGGTTATCTTTGCAAGTCTCTTTGAATTATCAGTTTGGTTTGGCCTACTAGATTGATCTTTCTTGCAATGGGAGAAGTGCTTAGCTTTGGGTTCAATCTTGCGGTGTCCTTTCCCAGTGACAGTAGGGGCAGCAAGGCACGTATTGTATTGTTGCCATCGAGGATAACAAGATGGGGTTTTTATCATATTGCATGAATTTATCCCTCTACATCATGTCATCTTGCTTAAGGCGTTACTCTGTTTTCATGAACTTAATACTCTAGATGCATGCTGGATAGCGGTCGATGAGTGGAGTAATAGTAGTAGATGCAGGCAGGAGTCGGTCTACTTGTCTCGGACGTGATGCCTATATACATGATCATGCCTAGATATTCTCATAACTATGCTCAATTCTATCAATTGCTCAACAGTAATTCGTTCACCCACCGTAAAATACTTATGCTCTTGAGAGAAGCCACTAGTGAAACCTATGGCCCCCGGGTCTATCTTCATCATATTAATCTTCCAACACTTTGTTATTTCCTTTGCTTTTTACTTTGCTTTTATTTTACTTTGCATCTTATCATAAAAATACCAAAAATATTATCCTATCATATCTATCAGATCTCACTCTCGTAAGTGGCCGTGAAGGGATTGACAACCCCTTATCACGTTGGTTGCGAGGATTTATTTGTATTGTGCAGGTGCGAGGGACTCGCGCGTAGCCTCCTACTGGATTGATACCTTGGTTCTCAAAAACTGAGGGAAATACTTACGCTACTTTGCTGCATCACCCTTTCCTTTTCAAGGGAAAACCAACGCAGTGCTCAAGAGGTAGCAAGAAGGATTTCTGGCGCCGTTGCCGGGGAGGTCTACGCAAAAGTCAACATACCAAGTACCCATCACAATCCCTTATCTCCCGCATTACACTATTTGCCATTTGCCTCTCGTTTTCCTCTCCCCCACTTCACTCTTGCCGTTTTATTCGCCCTCTCTTTTTCGTTCACCTCTTTTTCGCTTGCTTGTCGTTATGGCTAGTCCTCTTTCTGCTCCTTTGTCCCCCGAGTTTGAGGTTCTTCACTTCAAACAAAGACAAGGAGAAAACTTAAAAGATGCTTGGTTTAGAATTATGGAATCTTATCGTAATTGTACCCTAGAGGTGAATTTTAGAATTTTGCTTTGCAACTTTTATGTTGTACTAAATATGTCTCATAGACAACTTTTGCATTGCGTTGCCAAAGGCAATTTTTTTGAAATTGATCCCAGTATTGCGCATGAAATTATAGAAGGTATAGTAGGAACTCTACCTCAACAAAAGGGGCCTCATCATACCCAAGAGGAAACGCAAGTTTTTGAGAAAATTTCCGAAGTAACTAAGATTTTACAAAAGTCTCTTGAACCTCTTAAGAGTGTTAGCGGGAATCCCCACCGCATGAATATGTTGATTAGCCTTTGCAATAAGCGGTTGGACTCTTTAGATCTCAAGATTTCTGAATATGAAGGGAAACGTAAAGAACCTCCCAGATTCGACCATAACTCCGCTAAAAGAATTAAGAATCAAGATGGCAATACCTAGATCTATCCTTGCTTTTATGCCTAGCTAGGGCCGTTAAACGATAGCGCTTGTTGGGAGGCAACCCACTTTTATTTTTAGTTTTTTTTGCTTTTGCTTCTGTTTAGGAATAAATCTTTGATCTAGCTTCTGGTTAGATGTGTTTTTACGTTTTAATTAGTGTTTGTGCCAAGTAAAACCTATAGGATCTTCTTGGATGATAGTTATTTGATCTTGCAGAAATTTCCAGAAACTTTCTGTTCACGAAAACAATTGTTTAAAATCACCAGAACGTGATAAAATACTGATTCCAATTTCTGCTCTTCAATAAACAAATTGCCTAGATCGTCCTATTTTGGCTGATTTTTTGGAGTTCCATAAGTTTGCGTTAGTTACAGATTACTACAGACTGTTATGTTTTTGACAGATTCTGTTTTTCGTGTGTTGTTTGCTTATTTTGATGAATCTATGGCTAGTAAAATAGTTTATAAACCATAGAGAAGTTGGAATACAGTAGGTTTAACACCAATATAAATAAAGAATGAGTTCATCACAGTACCTTGGAGTGGTCTTTTGTTTTCTTTCGCTAACGGAGCTCACGAGATTTCTGTTGAGTTTTGTGTTGTGAAGTTTTCAAGTTTTATGTGAAAGATTTTGATGGAATATGGAACAAGGAGTGGCCAAAGCCTAAGCTTGGGGATGCCCATGGCACCCCCAAGATAATCTAAGGACACCGAAAAGCCAAATATTGGGGATGCCCCGGAAGGCATCCCCTCTTTTGTCTACTTCCATCGGTAACTTTACTTGGAGCTATATTTTTATTCACCACATGATATGTGTTTTGCTTGGAGCGTCTTGTTTGATTTGAGTCTTTGCTTTTTAGTTTACCACAATCATCCTTGCCGACACACCTTTTGAGAGAGCCATACATGATTTGGAAATTATTAGAATACTCTTTGTGCTTCACTTATATATTTTGATTATATAGTTTTGCTCTAGTACTTCACTTATATCTTTTAGAGCACAGTGGTGGATTTGTTTTATAGAAACTATTGATCTCTCATACTTCACTTAGATTATTTTTAGAGTCTTAAATAGCATGGTAATTTGCTTAAATAATCCTAATATGCTAGGTATTCAAGATTAGTAAAAACTTTCTTATGAGTGTGTTGAATACTAAGAGAAGTTTGATGCTTGATGATTGTTTTGAGATATGGAGGTAATAATATCAAAGTTGTGCTAGTTGAGTAGTTGTGAATTTGAGAAATGCTTGTGTTGAAGTTTGCAAGTCCCGTAGCATGCACATATGGTAAACGTTATGTAACAAATTTGAAACATGAGATGTTCTTTGATTGTCCTCCTTATGAGTGGCGGTCGGGGACGAGCGGTGGTCTTTTCATACCAATCTATCCCCCTAGGAGCATGCACGTAGTGCTTGGTTTTTGATGACTTGTAGATTTTTGCAATAAGTATGTGAGTTCTTTATGACTAATGTTGAGTCCATGGATTATACGCACTCTCACCCTTCCATCATTGCTAGCCTCTTCGGTACCGTGCATTGCCCTTTCTCACATTGAGAGTTGGTGCAAACTTCGCCGGTGCATCCAAACCCCGTGATATGATACGCTCTTTCACACATAAACCTCCTTATATCTTCCTCAAAACAGCCACCATACCTACCTATTATGGCATTTCCATAGCCATTCCGAGATATATTGCCATGCAACTTTCCACCATTCCGTTTATCATTACACATTCATCATTGTCATATTGCTTAGCATGATCATGTAGTTGACATAGTATTTGTGGCAAAGCCACCGTTCATAATTCTTTCACACATGTCACTCTTGATTCATTGCATATCCTGGTACACCGCCGGAGGCATTCATATAGAGTCATACTTTGTTCTAGTATCGAGTTGTAATCATTGAGTTGTAAATAAATACAAGTGTGATGATCATCATTTAATAGAGCATTGTCCCAAAAAAAGAGAAAGGCCAAATAAAAAAGGAAGGCCCAAAAAAAGAAATAAAAAGGGGCTATGCTACTATCCTTTTTTCCACACTTGTGCTTCAAAGTAGCACCATAATCTTCATGATAGAGAGTCTTTTGTTTTGTCACTTTCATATACTAGTGGGAATTTTTCATTATAGAACTTGGCTTGTATATTCCAACAATGGGCCTCCTCAAGTGCCCTAGGTCTTCGTGAGCAAGCAAGTTGGATGCACACCCACTTAGTTTCTTTTGTTGAGCTTTCATACATTTATAGCTCTAGTGCATCCGTTGCATGGCAATCCCTACTCCTTGCATTAACATCAATCGATGGGCATCTCCATAGCTCATTGATTAGCCTCGTTGATGTGAGACTTTCTCCTTTTTTGTCTTCTCCACATAACCCCCATCATCATATTCTATTCCACCCATAGTGCTATATACATGGCTCACGCTCATGTATTGCGTGAAGGTTTATAAAGTTTGAGATTACTAAAGTATGAAACAATTGCTTGGCTTGTCATCGGGGTTGTGCAAGATGAGAGCATTCTTGTGTGACGAAAATGGAGCATGACTAAACTATATGATTTTGTAGGGATGAACTTTCTTTGGCCATGTTATTTTGAGAAGACATAATTGCTTAGTTAGTATGCTTGAAGTGTTATTATTTTTATGTCAATATGAACTTTTATCTTGAATCTATCGGATCTGAATATTCATACCACAATTAAGAAGAATTACATTGAAATTATGCCAAGTGGCACTCCGCATCAAAAATTCTGTTTTTATCATTTACCTACTCGAGGACGAGCAGGAATTAAGCTTGGGGATGCTTGATACGTCTCCAACGTATCTATAATTTTTGATTGCTCCATGCTATATTATCTACTGTTTTGGACAATATTGGGCTTTATTATCCACTTTTATATTATTTTTGGGACTAACCTATTAACCGGAGGCCCAGCCCAGAATTGTTGTTTTTTGCCTATTTCAGAGTTTCGCAGAAAAAGAATATCAAACGGAGTCCAAACGGAATGAAACCTTCGGGAGCGTGATTTTTGGAACGAACATGATCCAGGAGACTTGGACCCTACGTAAGAGAAACTTCCAGGAGGCCACAAGGTAGGGGGCGCGCCCGCCCCCCAGGGCGCGCCCTCCACCCTCGTGGGCCCCACGTTGCTCCACCGACGTACTTCTTCCTCCTATATATACCTACGTACCCCCAACGATCAGATACGGAGCCAAAAACCTAATTCCACCGCCGCAACCTTCTGTACCCACGAGATCCCATCTTGGGGCCTGTTCCGGAGCTCCGCTGGAGGGGGCATCCATCACGGAGGGCTTCTACATCAACACCATAGCCTCTCCGATGAAGTGTGAGTAGTTTACCTCAGACCTTCTGGTCCATAGTTAGTAACTAGATGGCTTCTTCTCTCTTTTTGGATCTCAATACAATGTTCTCCCCCTGTCTCGTGGAGATCTATTCGATGTAATCTTCTTTTTGCGGTGTGTTTGTCGAGACCGATGAATTGTGGGTTTATGATCAAGATTATCTATGAACAATATTTGAATCTTCTCTGGATTCTTTTATGTATGATTGATTATCTTTGCAAGTCTCTTCGAATTATCAGTTTGGTTTGGCCTACTAGATTGATCTTTCTTGCAATGGGAGAAGTGCTTAGCTTTGGGTTCAATCTTGCGGTGTCCTTTCCCAGTGACAGTAGGGGCAGCAAGGCACGTATTGTATTGTTGCCATCGAGGATAACAAGATGGGGTTTTTATCATATTGCATGAATTTATCCCTCTACATCATGTCATCTTGCTTAAGGCGTTACTCTGTTTTCATGAACTTAATACTCTAGATGCATGCTGGATAGCGGTCGATGAGTGGAGTAATAGTAGTAGATGCAGGCAGGAGTCGGTCTACTTGTCTCGGACGTGATGCCTATATACATGATCATGCCTAGATATTCTCATAACTATGCTCAATTTTGTCAATTGCTCAACAGTAATTCATTCACCCACCGTAAAATACTTATGCTCTTGAGAGAAGTCACTAGTGAAACCTACGGCCCCCGGGTCTATCTTCATCATATTAATCTTCCAACACTTTGTTATTTCCTTTGCGTTTTACTTTGCTTTTATTTTACTTTGCATCTTATCATAAAAATACCAAAAATATTATCCTATCATATCTATCAGATCTCACTCTCGTAAGTGACCCGTGAAGGGATTGACAACCCCTTATCGCGTTGGTTGCGAGGATTTATTTGTATTGTGCAGGTGCGAGGGACTCGCGCGTAGCCTCCTACTGGATTGATACCTTGGTTCTCAAAAACTGAGGGAAATACTTACGCTACTTTGCTGCATCACCCTTTCCTCTTCAAGGGAAAACCAACGCAGTGCTCAAGAGGTAGCAACTGGTAACTAATTAGGATTTAAAAAATACCTATTCTAGTTTAGACATACATTTCATTGTACTCACATACATGCATTTCATGTTAGATTAATGGGCTAGGCCCATAGCAATTTCTGAAATCTCAAAGCCCATGTGTAAAATGGCAAGTGGTGGTGCTAAGTTTAGTCCCACCTTGGAAGTTGAAGAAGAGTTGGACCTCTTTATATAGTGGGTTCTCTCCACCACTCTAAGTGGTGTGTGAGAAGAGAAAGGGAAAACCACACGCGCGCGCTCGCTCGCCTCGCCTCGCCTGGCCTGGCCGGGCCGGGCCGGGCCGTGGCGTGGCGAGGCGAGGCGAGGCGAGGCGGCGCGTACATGCGACATGCGTGTGAATGGTCCGCCGAAATCCGGTCTGTCTCCTTGCAGGAGCGCAGCTTCCTTTTGCCGTTTTATTTTTATGTCTTGGCAGACAAGTTTTTGATTTCTTGTCCGGTAAGTATACGAATTAGAAACCGAGTCGGTTTGGGATTGTGGTCGCGACACAATACCGCCTCTGGTCCTAATATATATACAGCTACCGGCTGCGGCCTGAGACACACCGAAAAACACCTAGGGTTTTGCCTCATCTCACAACTTGCGCCGCCATCGTAGTCTACTCCATCCCAAACGCCGGCGTGCATCGGCGCGTGGGAGAGCAGGTCTCCGGAACCGTTCGTCTTTGCGATCCTGCACCGGGAGAGGACGAATTAGGTTTTTGGGAAGCGTTGTGCGCGACTGCTCAAATTCGTCATCACGGGTCGTCTTCCGTCCAAGTCGGGCGGTGCTACTCATCGTCGTATTCATCGCCGTCAGCAGCAGATCGTCGCCAACATCGTCATCAACACTGTCGCACCCATAATAGCTAACGAACATCCTCTGTTCATGTCTGTTTCTACAGCTATTGTTACGTGTTTGCTGCTGTTATGCATGTCTTGCTGTTCTTCTAGTTTGCTAGATTATTGCATGCTAGTATCTCTTCTAGTCATGAATTATTTACTGGAATTAATCATGAACTTGCCTAATATTCCAACAATCCAAAAACCTAATTATAGGCAATTTCCTGAGTTAACTATGGCTGGATTCGCTGATGCACTGAGGCCGGATAAGTTTACCGGTGTGCATTTTAAGAGGTGGCAGGTGAAGACCACGCTCTGGCTTACTGCTCTAAAAGTTTTCCACGCTAGTGTTGGTGCTCCAGAGGGAATGACCGACGAAGATCGGAGAAAATTCCAGGAAGCCAATACTATGTTTGTGGGATGCATTCTGAGTGTTCTTGCTGACCGTCTGTGTGATGTGTACATGCACATAAACGACGGAAAAATTCTGTGGGATGCACTGAATACAATTCGGTGCAACAGATGCAGGCAGTGAACTGTACATCATGGAGAGTTTTCATGACTACAAGATGGTGAATAACCGTTCTGTGGTTGAACAAGCTCATGAGATACAGTGCATTGTGAAGGAACTTGAACTCCTTAAATGTGTTCTACCCGACAAATTTGTGGCTGGGTGCATGATTGCAAAGTTGCCTCCTTCATGGAGGAATTTCGCCACAACTCTGAAGCATAAGAGACAGGAGATATCAGTTGAAAATCTGATTGCATCTCTTGATGTTGAAGAAAAAGCTCGGGCTAAAGATACCACTGAAAAAGGAGGTGAGGTTCAGCCTACTGCTAACATGGTGCAGAGGTACCCACAGAACAAGAACAAAGGGAAGAACAAACCTGTTTTCAACAAGCCTACCAAGACTACTACCTTCAAGAAGAAGAAGTTCAACAAGGCTGAGCTAGAGTGCTACGCCTGTGGGAAGCCTGGACACTTTTCCAAGGAATGCCCTGAACATGCAGACCGCAGAGGGAAAACAAGCTCCAAGACTGTCAACATGGTGACCGCTAGCAATACTGATGGGTATGGTAATTTACCTATTGTGCTTTCAGTATTTCAATCATCTTCGTGGTGGATTGATTCGGGTGCTAACGTTCATGTGTGTGCTGACATCTCCCTGTTTACTTCTTATCAGGTCGCAAGGGATTCTTCCGTCCTAATGGGGAATGGGTCACATGCTTCTGTTCGTGGCATTGGCACGGTGGATCTGAAGTTTACTTCGGGAAAGATCGTGCAACTAAGGAACGTGCAGCATGTCCCTACTATGAACAAGAATCTAGTTAGCGGCTCCCTTCTATGTCGAGATGGATTTAAGGTAGTTTTAGAGTCCAATAAAGTAACCGTGTCAAGATTTGGACAATTTATAGGAAAAGGCTATGAGTGCGGAGGCTTGTTCCGTTTTTCTCTTTCAGATTTTTGCAATAAGTCAATAAACCAAATTTGTGCTAATGTTAATGATGATGCAAGTATTTGGCACTCTCGTTTATGTCATATTAATTTTGGTTTAATGTCTCGGCTATCCAGCATGAGTTTAATTCCGAACTTCACAGTTGCCAAAGGTTCTAAGTGCCATAGTTGTGTGCAATCTAAGCAACCTCGAAAGCCTCATAAGGCTGCCGAGGAGAGAAACTTGGCACCTCTAGAACTCATACATTCTGATCTTTGTGAGATGAATGGTGTATTGACAAAAGGTGGAAAGAGATATTTCATGACTTTGATTGATGATGCGACTAGATTTTGCTATGTTTATTTGTTGCAAACTAAAGATGAAGCATTAGACTACTTTAAAATCTATAAAGCTGAAGTTGAAAATCAACTAGAGAGAAAGATCAAGCGTCTTAGGTCCGATCGTGGTGGAGAGTATTTTCCAAAAGTTTTTGATGAATTTTGTGAGGAACATGGTATTATTCATGAGAGGACGCCTCCCTATTCACCTCAATCAAATGGAGTGGCCGAGAGGAAAAACCGCACATTGACTGACTTGGTGAATGCCATGTTAGACACTGCTGGTTTATCTAAGGCATGGTGGGGGGAGGCTCTATTGACTTCATGTCATGTCCTGAATAGAGTTCCCAACAATAATAAAGAGAAAACCCCTTATGAGGAGTGGGTTGGGAGAAAACCATCACTTTCTTATTTGCGCACTTGGGGATGTTTGGCAAAGGTCAATATTCCTATTCCTAAGAAACGCAAACTTGGACCAAAGACAGTGGATTGTGTCTTTCTAGGGTATGCTCAACGGAGCATTGCTTATAGGTTTTTAGTGGTAAAATCTGAAGTACCTGATATGCATGTTGATACTATAATGGAATCTCGTGATGCAACATTTTTTGAGAACATATTTCCTATGAAAGATATGCATAGCATTGCTAGATTTTCTTCTGAGATAATTCCTGAATCTAGTACAACTGATGAATATTTCGAACAATCACATGAGGAAGTCCTTGAGAAGGATAACAATGAAGTTCCTAGAAGGAACAAGAGACAAAGGATTGCAAAATCCTTTGGTGATGATTTCATTGTATACCTTGTGGACGACACACCCAAGACGATTGCAGAAGCATATGCATCTCCGGATGTAGATGATTGGAAAGAAGTTGTTCATAATGAGATGGACTCAATTCTTTCTAATGGAACTTGGGAACTAACTGATAGACCATATGGTTGTAAACCTGTGGGCTGTAAGTGGGTGTTCAAAAAGAAGCTAAAGCCTGATGGTACTATTGATAAGTACAAGGCGCGGCTAGTGGCCAAGGGCTACACTCAGAAAGAAGGCGAAGATTACTTTGACACCTATTCACCCGTTTCTAGAATGACCACCATTCGAGTGTTACTTTCCTTGGCTGCCTCTTATGGTCTTATCATTCATCAAATGGATGTAAAGACAGCTTTTCTCAATGGAGAGTTGGAAGAGGAGATCTATATGGATCAGCCTGACGGGTTTGTGGTAAAGGGTGAAGAGAGAAAGGTGTGCAAGTTGTTAAAATCTTTGTATGGTCTGAAACAGGCACCTAAGCAATGGCATGAGAAGTTTGAAAGAACTCTGACTTCTGCAGGATTTGTCATTAACGAGGCTGATAGGTGTGTTTACTATCGCCATGGTGGGGGCAATAGTGTCATATTATGTTTGTATGTGGACGACATACTGATCTTTGGTACAAATATTAATGCAATTAATGAGGTCAAGTCTTTTCTATCAAAAAGTTTTGACATGAAAGATCTGGGAGAAGCCGATGTAATTCTAAACATCAAACTTATTAAGGATGAGAGTGGGATTACATTAACGCAATCTCACTATGTTGAGAAAGTCTTGAACCGATTCGGTTTTATGGATAGCAAGCCTTCTCCAACACCTTATGATCCCAGCGTGACACTCAGAAAGAACAAGAAAGAAACGAGAGATCAATTAAGATACTCTCAAATTGTCGGTTCACTCATGTACTTAGCTAGCGCTACAAGACCAGATATCTCTTTTGCTGTGAGCAAACTGAGTAGGTTCATGTCCAACCCGGGTGATGATCATTGGCATGCACTAGAAAGGGTCTTGCGCTATCTGAGAGGTACTATGAGTTACGGAATTACTTATTCAGGGCATCCTGCTGTGCTAGAAGGATATAGTGATTCAAATTGGATCTCCGATGTTGATGTACTTTACGCAACAAGTGGGTATGTATTTACTCATGGTGGTGGCGCAGTGTCATGGAGGTCTTGCAAGCAAACCATATTGACGAGGTCAACTATGGAAGCAGAATTAACTGCTTTGGACACAGCTACTGTTGAGGCAGAATGACTGCGTGAGCTCTTGATGGACTTGCCGGTTGTTGAAAAACCTGTACCGGCTATTCTTATGAATTGTGATAACCAAACGGTTATCGCTAAAGTGAACAATTCTAAAGATAATGCAAAGTCATCAAGACACGTGAAAAGACGTTTGAAGTCTGTCAGGAAGTTGAGAAACTCCGGAGTAATAACTGTTACGTATATACAAACAGACAAAAACCTGGCAGATCCCTTTACAAAGGGACTATCACGAAATGTGATAGATATTGCATCGAGGGAGATGGGTATGAGACCCATAGATGTTACACCATAGTAGTAACCCAACCTTTGTGATCGGAGATCCCGTGAATTAGGATCTGGGAAGAACAAGCTATTGGTTAACTGAGGAGAGTAATAACTTATGATCGTCTCCAAGTGAAGATGCAAAACTCTCAGAGCTGTAAGGCTCAGATCTGTAAGGCAGGTTGGCAACATGCCTTAATGTGGTTCTATTGGCTATAATTAGCAAAGATGCTGTCCTACAGAGCAGTCTTGAAAGAACACACCTATATGAGTTCTGACTGTAAACGTCGCAGTCTATGAGATTTGGGTGATCTCTAGTAAGCTCACGAAGAGACCAGGGAGTATGACGTATAAGCTCCAAACCGCGGGGTAGCCTACTGGCGGTCAGGTACTGGTTAAGACTTTGAGTGAAACCTGTTCACACAAAACTAGCAATTCAAGGCATAGTCCATTGTCAAGTTGTGAATGGATGTAGCTTAAAGTTCTAGGCAGAAGTTCAACTTAACAGTCTCTGCTGAAACACTGGTATATTAAACAAGTGATGAGAGAAGGCAAATCTCTAAATGGGTATTTGAGATCTGGTGGGGGATTGTTAGAATTAATGGGCTAGGCCCATAGCAATTTCTGAAATCTCAAAGCCCATGTGTAAAATGGCAAGAGGTGGTGCTAAGTTTAGTCCCACCTTGGAAGTTGAAGAAGAGTTGGACCTCTTTATATAGTGGGTTCTCTCCACCACTCTAAGTGGTGTGTGAGAAGAGAAAGGGAAAACCACGCGCGCGCGCTCGCTCGCCTCGCCTCGCGTGGCGTGGCGTGGCGTGGCGGCGCGTACATGCGACATGCGCGTGAATGGTCCGCCGAAATCCGGTTTGTCTCCTTGCAGGAGGATTGTGGTCGCGACACAATACCGCCTCTGGTCCTAATATATATACAGCTACCGGCTGCGGCCTGAGACACACCGAAAAACACCTAGGGTTTTGCCTCATCTCACAACTTGCGCCGCCATCGTAGTCTACTCCATCCCAAACGCTGGCGTGCATCGGCGCGTGGGAGAGCAGGTCTCCGGAACCGTTCGTCTTTGCGATCCTGCACCGGGAGAGGACGAATTAGGTTTTTGGGAAGCGCTGTGCGCGACTGCTCAAATTCGTCATCACGGGTCGTCTTCCGTCCAAGTCGGGCGGTGCTACTCATCGTCGTATTCATCGCCGCCAGCAGCAGATCGTCGCCAACATCGTCATCAACACTGTCGCACCCATAATAGCTAACGATCAGTACGTCCAACATCATCTGTTCATGTCTGTTTCTACAGCTATTGTTACGTGTTTGCTGCTGTTATGCATGTCTTGCTGTTCTTCTAGTTTGCTAGATTATTGCATGCTAGTATCTCTTCTAGTCATGAATTATTTACTGGAATTAATCATGAACTTGCCTAATATTCCAACATTTCATAATACATACATGTTAGGCATACAGTCAATCATACATATCTAATATAGATAATTAATACATATATATGCAATATACGCCACGCGTATAGGTGTGCTCGTCGACGTCGGCGCCTCCACAAGCACGTGTTGAAGGTGTTGATGTCGTCGTCGCCGCCGCCGCAACACCATGACGATGTCATCGTCGTCGCCGCCGCAGCACCGTGAGGATGTCGTCATCATCGTCGCCGCCGCTTCAGCCCCCGTCGATGTCAATGTCGTCGTCATTGCCGCCGCCGCAGCCCCATGTCGATATCGTCGCCGTCGCCGTCGCCGCCACAACTTCATGTCCATGTGTTCCCTATTAGTTTTTGTACAGCTTACTAGACATGATCCTTAGTAAAATGCTTTCCTGTTAGAGCTGGCACATAGGATAACTGGAACTGGTCCAATGATCCATAAATAGAAAGTTTCAAAGGGATCAGCTACGCAGCCAACTAAGAAATAGTGAAATGACCACTAGGTCTATAAATAGAACACTACTAGGAACTCACAAATCCTGGAATTAAACAATGAACCAAGACCACTACTAGAAACTCACAAAGAACCTGGAGCATTAGTACAGTACTAGTCGTCAATCCGTGCGTTGCACGGGCTAGTTTTATGTGAAAGAAGTAGAAGTATTACCAATTAACTATCACCTTGGTCTATGCTCATGGAAATTATTATGACCAACAAGTATACTAGTTCTGCATTGGTGCCAAAGGATATAAAGATATTTAAATACATTGTTTTTTGGCCCCATACTGGTTAGACAATTCATATGTAAATTCTTACTCATAATTTTTCATGGTAATTCCTCAAAAAGGAAAATGAATCTTCTCCGCCAACCAATTCTGAAGACTGCATTTTATTAAAAAAAAAGTCAATCAGATAGGCGATGAAGAGATAAATGCGATGTTTCAAGTTGAATCAGATGAGCCTGAGAATAGTTTGGGTTCAAACCTAAGTTTTAGTTCGGTTTTTCTACTGGGCTGTTTTGGATTGGTTTGAATGGTCTGAAGCCCTAATGTAATCTAGTTTGGTTTGGCCTTTAACACTTACTAGACTGGATTAGATCGGTCTGGACACAGACCAATTGGTTTGAAATTGTTTCAGTCTGTAGTCCCAAGAACAAATCAGCGACCAGTCTAGCTACAAAGCGCACCAGAGGCGAGACCAGCATCCCTGAAAAAAAATGTACGGGGCCAGTGCATCGACAGCTTCACAAGTTGACGGAGACTAGCAGCATCAAGACCGTACCTCTCTGTTAAGCACGAGCGTTAGCTTAACGGGTTCACGGCGACTAGCAGCTTCAAGACCGTATCTCTTCGTTAAGCGCGAGCAGTAGCTTCACGAGTTCACGGTAGCAACGCAGCAGTTTGTCCACGGTTTTACACTACTGATTTAATCCAAAAACGTGAAGCAGTTTGGATTGGTTTGGATGGGGAATACACCTAGCTTGGTTCGGTCTGGATTCTAGACCTCAATATTTGGATTGGGTTGGATTGGTTGCCGGAAGGAAAGGATATACGTTTGGTTATACCCATGGTTGTATATTTCAAAAACTATATCACTGGTCATTATAGTCGACACGACAACTTCCCATTTATTACTATATTTATAAGAAACTTTTGTAATAACGTTCATTAATGTGACATAAGAGACTTAGAGCAACATTTCATATATTAGTGACAGTTAAGCTGCTGCACTTGCAAATTTGTAACACCAATCAAATAGATGTGTTATGTATATTCTCTAGTGCGGTCTTAAATTGGAAGGAAATGAGGAGTTTTTACTTTCCCACCAAAGTAGTGATTTTATTGAAAGTATGAGCAGGTGCACATTATATTATATCCAAAATATAAATATCAGTACGGTTTTTTTCATCTCACATGGATGTATTAAGTAATAATGTGTGTGTAATAGAATATTCCAGTAAATTTAATCCTTGATTCCTCCTAATCTAACATATAAAGCCTCCTAGAGTACCCGCCCATCTGGAGGCTCCGCGGCGCGCACGTGATCTCGCTCGCACGATGTGCCTCGCTGTAAAGTTTCTTGTCCTTTTTACTTCTCTATCAAACATCTGACCGTCGGTTTAATTGTACGCAATGAGTTTTGGTTGTAGTGGATGACGGCTGGGCCACTCTTCTGCGCGCGCCCATCGTTGCAGTCACGGACAGCGTGTTGTGCGCGTTTGGCTGGAAAAGAGGGGTGGGTCGCTGCGATCGTGGGCTGCAGGGCGTCCAACGTGAGGGGATAGACTTTTGTCACTCCGCTTGCCTGCACCCGGCTGCGTCTCCTCCGCTTCAGTCGGGTTGGGCCCACTCATCATGTCCTGGGTAGGAGATTTTGCTCTGTGTGCGTCCTGGGTGAGAGAAAGGGGAGACGTGGGTGGATCGTGCTGCGCAGTAAAAACCTAGCCACCAATCCCCGCGTCTCCGAGCAGCCAATCCAGCCCCGCCTCCGTCCTCCCCATCTCTCCACTGCGCCGCCTCCTCCTCCCCTTCACTTTTCTCTCCGGCGGCGGCACCATAGAAGGCGCACACGGGCGGTGGATCCATGCCGGTGAAGAGCAGCGGCGGCGGCGCCATAGAAGGCGCACACAGGCGATGGATCCGTGCCGGTGAAGAGTGGTGAAGAGCGGCGGGGACTGCGCTCTGGTCACGGTGGGGTGCAGCCGCGAGGAAGACGTAGGAGGTCCGCCGCCTGTCTTCGCCTCCTCGCCGCGTCCTTGCTGCCTCCATGGCCAACCGCACGTTTTTTTCTCTGTCCCTCCATGGCGCTCGTTGCCGGCCGGATCTTAATGAACAGGTGACCACCATGGCGCTTGCTGCTAGCCATTAAGGAACAAGTGACCCGGGGCAATATCCAGTGTGCTGGCTGCGGCGGTGGTCCGTTCCTGAAATTGGCAAGGAGGGGTAGATCCTGCGGCTGTGTTTCCAGTGTGCTGGCTGCGGCGGAGGTCCGTTCCTGAACATGATCACAAAGTCCCACCTCCTGGCCATCGCAAGCGGGTATATTTCATCTAGACTCGTCCTCTTCTTGTCATGTCGTGACTGGGATGAGTTGAGATTCGAATTGTTGGGTAATTGTTTATATTGCTAACTGAGATGGGATTACAGTTTATTTGCTTGATTATTTGGTCGTGTTTACTTGGGATAAGTCGTTGATGGTTGATCTTGTTAGCTACAGATCCTATCCCCTGTTTCGAACAAGATTGATTTTTGATGAACTAATATAGTGTTTGATTCTCCTACACCGTGCCCTGCAGGAAGAGGCCGTCAAGGGAAGCCGACCTGCAGCTACCACGCTCCACGACGCCCTCCCCAATCAGAGTCCTCTTCTTCCTCACTCATGCCCTGCCGCGTCGCCGCCCTAGCCACTTCTTCACAGGACAACGGTGGGCCGTCGCGGTTTGCGGCGAACATCGTTGGGTGCACCCCTGCCGGATCCAGCCTTTGCTATTCGCCTACCACCGGCAGGTTGCAATTCTAGCCATGGATAGTCACGAGTGTGCGTCCCTTTGTGTGTCTGGCTTCATTGCTTCCTCCTTATACTATTTGGGTTTGACATACATATGTTCTGATCTTTAACAGTGTTACTTTTTTGGGATTTGTTGCAGGTTCAATGATGTAAATCTACCTGATATATTGTTGATGGGAATTAAGTCTAATGTAGAGTGATCTATCTACTACTAGGCAGGTATACTCACCACAAGTTATGAGTTTGTTTATGTTGTAGCTCGTTTAACTGCATGTTTGTTTGCTCATAAATCTCATATCGCGTCTGCAGATTTCTTTGTATAAAACATACAAATTGTTGCTTTATATTCTGAAATCTTATTTCTCGGTGTTCAACTGCAGACTAAGTTCAGATTGTCTTCGTTCCAGAAATGAAGCAGGTAATGCTATAACCTCAGCAGTGTATGGTCTAGATTTCGTAAAGAAGGCCGTCTAATATTTTACTTAGGTTCATTCAAATATCTTTATTTGACATGCATGTATTTCTTGTGTGTGCACACTCTCTTAGTTCTATATCTCTTTGATATGAATTACTAGCAGACAAAATTTTCATGCTTTGAGGTATTATCGATATTCACTATTTAAGACGTCAGTTGCCAGCTTATATTCTTTTAAAATTTTAGTGCTGAGCTTGGCTTCTGTTTTAGGATACAGTTATGGTACCATATGCTCATTGGTTTCCATCTGATTCCTCTTTTTGACATGGACATATACCATGTGGTATAATATTTAAGAAGAATGGCTTGGAAAATTCAAATAGATGGTTACTCTTACCCGTAGTTTCTTTGGGATGCTGATAGCGTCTAGAGATGCCTTCTAATCAATAAAAGTAAGATCTGATCATGCGCTATATGTTGATTCTCTTACATATGTATTACGAGAAAATTAAGGCACACATGTTGATATTGGACTGATGACCTTTCTTCTTCTCATATTTTTTATTATCTTACCGATCAACCTCAGATAGTGCCGGCAATTGTGCAAAGTAGTTTGCACATTAGAGGTTTGGTATGGGATTCTGAAGAAAACATTAGCCCTTATGATGCCCCAACTTTGTGGCTATTGCAGCTATTGTGGCAAGGCACACATCATCGTCGTTTCATATTGATATCCTGATATTTTCTTCAGTTTGCTATTGGCAAAAATTCTATATCCCTGGTTGCTCTCCACATATTTCTCCGGTGAGTTCTTCCCCCATTTTTCTCTTTCATGCCTTGCTTCGTTTGTTCAACCAAGTGTGTGTGCTCATGATCTTCTTTCCAAGTTTATCGAGATTTTGGTGGCGTAGCTGGTTTACAGCCTATAAGTTTTTGTGATTTCAACCAAGTGTGTCTGTTATGATAATTAAGGTTACTAGGATGAATGGTGTTTCTGTAAGCCCAGACATATTTTTTCTCTTCATAAATTTGTGATGCACTAATTATCTTACCTATTCTGTTGATCTCGGTAATCACCCGACGAATAAAGCTTGCGGCCCATGTTCGTTCTTCTGGAAAAGTCATTGCAGAGTGTTAACGGCATCATATTCCCTTTAGAGAAATCTTTTACTGGATTTTAATTTCCTACATACATGCTTATCATTTGGCATAATGTTATTTTGTGACACTTAATTTTTCCTTGTCTTCCACATTTTAATTCAAGCAGCAGTGATAGAATTTGCAATCTGGTGTGGCCTTGCGCTCCTACTATTCTGCTGAAGAATGATCAGCAAATGCAGTGGATTTGGAGCTGAGCTATTACTGAATATTCACGTCATCTGTATTAATCAGAGGTAGGCACAACACACACATGTTTAGTTGTTTGACAATTTTGTAAATTTTGTTCGTTTTTCTAATTGAAGATGGATGCTAACTTCATAATTCTAAGTTGATTCCAGTCACTTGATGGAAGTAGAGGCAGATGAAATAATTTATCTGCACTTATCCCATACTGATGCTTCCCCTTATAAAAGCGAGTGATTCCATTTATTCATGCCAAGATATATTTTAGGTTACACTGACCTGATTAAATGGCCTGTATATACTACTGGTATACAAAATAGATTAGGTGGTGACCCGACGTCCCCTGTTAAGTGTTGTTGTACCTACTGCTAAATTAACCTTGCATGGTGACATGATGATGTGTAGTTTACTTTTCTCGCTCTTTCATACATGTGCGAGATTACTGGTGATGGGATTGTGCTCGCTGGGGTGGAGCTTGAGATTTCTAAGAATGGTGTCTTCCTGCCGCCAGATAGGAGATTCTTCTGGGCAGCTGGCTGCACGGGGCCACTGGTCATCTATGAATAGGCTGCTTTACAAGGAAAAGTTCTTACAGGGGATCTATGGGTTTGTGATTAGAGACTACAATTCCACTGTGTGCTAGCCTACAGAAATTCGGGGATTTCCTATTTTGCTTGCACTACAATTCCATCTGTTGTGTGTCTTGCTTGCACTGTCCAGTTTTCCTATTTTGTTGCTACATATTTGGCGGTGAGTTGTTATCGATTTATTAGTTGAAGGTGTGGATTTTATCTAATCTTGTTGTGCTTCCTGCTTTGCACTAATCAACATACTGGAGAAGATATAATTTTATTTGATTTGTGAGTCTTTTACCCTCTCTTTCTCCCTCTCAGGTTACTAAGATTAGATGTTGATTGATCTGTTCTCTACCCATGAGGCAGTGGAGAAGAAAGACAACTCTAGGTATGTATCCACCATGCTCTCATCTCATGTAAGTGGCGACCTTTTCTTAGTCACAGTGAGTTTGAGGCTTTAACCCCTATCCTTGCTAGCTGAAACTGGTTTCTTGTTGAATAATGCTCATCGCTCTGTTTTAGGATGTGACAGCATACCTTTGTGTTATTTGGACATTTTAGAGGGAAATGCAGCCTTTGTATAGGTCCGCATCTTTAGATTTTGTAACAAAATATGTTTATAATTTATACAACTTTTTCTACTAATAAAAAATGGTGCTAGCTACAAGCTGCTTGAAAAAATGTCTAGGATTTAGGGTCTTAGCAAAAAAACATGCTCTTTGCTATGTTTAGGTGGCCACATCAGTGGTATGCACATTGTGGCTCTGGTAATTACATACACTCACTTTCTTTTGCAAAATGTGCAGATAGTCTAATGTACACACTAGATTTTATCAATTGACTAATTCATGATTTCACATTACTAGGCTTCTTGATTTCAGTACGCAAGATTGTACCGACGAAAAGAATCTACTTTGAATTACTTTACTTGTTATAATTAATGTACGTGGTAAGATGAGATTTCTGTCACTCTTTGGGTTGTAAGCATTATGTGCAAGTTGGGTGTTCAGTGTACTGCTTGATGCTCCATATTGCATCACACTGCCTCGAGCAGAAGGACTAAAATTTGTTTTTGGTTCATCATGAAGGATTGCTGATGAAGCCATTGTTTTAGAGTTGGTAATCATGTGGCACTAGATATGATGGAGGCACTAATTAACTTAGTGCTACTATGAACATTCTTATACGAGATTTTGGATATTAGAGTTAAGAAGGTACACATTCTTCCAAAATTGCAAAAAGTGAAGCAAGTGTAGAGTGAAAAAATAGCAGCCAATAAGGTTGACAACCAAAGTTCTTGCTATGATTCAGGCTTGGCTATTAGCAAAGTAGTGCTAGGTCATCGCCGTTCGTTCTTACTCTATTTTCTCGAGTCTTTGGTTTCTCTTTATTCACTTTTCACTTTCTATTTTCATTATCACTATCCATTTGGTATCTTGGTTTCTCTTTGTTTAGTCTCCACCCTCTTTCTCCGGTACCTATTTTTTTCATTTGTATGTCTAAGTTAAGAATGAGAGGCTAGATAAACAAACAGGAAAATGCTCAGTTTGTTCAGGCCTTAGGGATGCATTCCATCATCACTGTCCATCAACAAGTTCAACTCCGACAATGGTTCACCGATAATGTGGGCCGGTGCACCACGTCAGCAACGTCGACGGCCTGACAGGCCATTTTCCAACTGGGCCTATTGTAAATGACGAGACCATGAGGATGTAATCAGTAATGTTGCTCCTGGTATAGTTATTTAGTGAAGTTATAAGTTTCTCCTTTTGGAGTTTACTTCTAAGAGTGCTCACTCCCTGCATCTTGTTCTGTTTTTTGTTCTATTTTTCAGAAAATGAAGATGTACTTTGCCGTTCCACTAATCTCGGCAAAAGAGTAGATTATGGTGCTCCTTGTGCTATAGTGGAATTGAATCACAAAAAATTCTATAAATTCATCAAACAATGAAGGAGGTTAGTTTTTACCTGAGCGGCAACGGCGGCCACCATGGTCTTGCTGGAGCCTCGCTTGCAGTCGAAAGTCATCAGCTTCAGGGAGTGTCGGCACAGCCAGAATAGACGCCACCTTCAGCGGGGAGCAACAGCAGCAACTGCGAGGATTTGGCTCGCCGATACGAGCAACGGCGGCGCCATACCCCCTTCCGCAGCTCCGAGCTGCTGGTCCGCCGAGATGCAGATGGAGCCGACGAGCCGTTGCGCCTCCAAGCTACCGGGCCACCGAGATGCAGATGTAGTCGCAGCGCCTCTGAGCTGCAGCGAGAGCTGCTCCGCCGCCAAGCTGCAGCGTGAGCGGCCGTGAAAATGGAGCCGAGCTTTCTCTCCAGTACGAGTACAGTGGGAGAGGGAACGAATCCAATGAACTGATCGATGGAACCAAGACCAACAGTCAACCACGTGGTGATCTCTATGCTATATGCGCCACGCGTGTGTATAGGTGTCCAGAATGCGTGGTTCTCTGTCACAGTGGCACAATTGTAATTTTATTTTGGTGCTAATTTGTAGCACTTTTATGATCTGTACTGTTTTGTCTGATATATTCCAACAACTATTCTTAGAATATAAGAGCCGCCTGCAGACGCCCTGCTCGTCCGCGGACAGTAATTAGCCAGCACAAAAAAATTGTATTCATGATCATATACCTCATTTGTAAATCATCAAACCCATGCAATTACATGTAACTAAACTACTCTAAATTTTTGCCGGCGACAATCCTTATTGTTCCGTTCGTGTCCATGTCTAGCAACAGGCTGCGCCCCTCGGAATGGAAGTGCGGTCGCCGGGAAGGAAGAGTAGGACATGGGACGCGTGGGGCTCGAGGCGCCAACGTCTCCTATGCCCTACTCTTCCTCGTCGGAGCTCGAAGCCTGCACGTAGTCGGTTGATGTGAGATCGGTGATGGATAGACACGTTCACCATGACGCGGTTGCAGCGCCAGGGGTCGCCGGACACCCATTGCGGCGCCGGAGAATGTGACTCCGCCTGCGATGTGACTGTTGGAGATATTCAATAATACCCATATGATGTGATATTTTTAGAATCTAGATGAGCATATCAGTGCATAAGAAATACTGACACTGTACTGTTGCTGTTATAATGTGGGTGTGTTCGGCTTCCTTCTTCATTAAAGCTGAGTCCTTTCTTTCAGGTTGGCCAAAATGATGTTGTTTCTGCTGCAAAATAATTCGTTATGCAATTATGGTTAGGTTGCCCTTTTTCCTTCATAACCGCGTTTAATGGGTAGCTGTTATGCTCACTTTCCTCAAAGCAAGGTTGTGTAGCCGTGCTATTTTGTGCTTTAAGAAGTAAGCCGACACCAAATCAGTAATCATGTGCTTCTGCTTTGTTGGCCCAAAGTCACTATTTTTGTGTGTTATCTTTACTCTTTAGCCATTTCAAAACATTTATCTAATTTTGCAGTATTGCAGACCATAGAATTACAAGTTGGCCATATTTTTGAATGTGTGAACCTCACATAGATGTCGTGCGAATGCAGTTTGACAAGAGTCGTAAAACCAATGGATAAGAGACTGTTTGATGGTGAAAGAATTTATGCTCGTGGTGACTACCTCAAGTGTGCCAGAGTAAGAATTTGTCACAATTTAGTTTAAGAAGACTATATTATAGTTCTGCAATATTAAATGCTTATTACATGAAGAGGACCCATTTGGCAACACTTAAATCATTTTATGGCGCCTTTGTTTCTGATCTACAAAACAACAACTTTTACCGAGGCTTGTTATTTCTAATTCATTCTTTTCCCCTGCTTGCTTATTGTAACACAAGCCACCATGACTCTAATATCAATCATACACACATGTTCGATATACTCCCTATGCCGTGCAACAAGCCAAAAGTAATCCATTGGAATTTATAGATGCTTACAAAATATGCAGCCCTATTGGTAAAAAAGGAAAAAACAATTTTCAGATGCCCCTGTTTTCTCCATCGAGATTAGCCTTCATAAAAATCACATTCTTATTTTCCTTCGCAAAACATATTGTCGCCCTTCTGTCTACCATAGACAACCAATCATATAGCTCCTTGACTATGCTATACATTTTTTTAAGCCAACAGGAAAATTGTGTACTACTAAATCTCTGTGCAATGCCTGCACAGAAATAATTTTTTTCATTAACAAACATAATAATGTGGTTCTGCCCCGCACAAATAATAATAATAATAATGTTGTTCTGGCTTTTGTAGCCACAAAAAAACGCTCTCCATCAACTAAACAAGTCTCTGTAAAATAGACCAGCCTGCTTAATACAGTGGCTTTCGAAAAATTTCACGGCCCATCACCAGCCCATAGAAATCTTCGCCTGACCCTTTTTAGAAGGAGACCGCAGCTCCCATTAAACTCAGGCGCTCCAGATTCCTTATCCAGATCCACCGCCGGACCACCTCCCCCATCCGTATCGACAGCGACCGACCTGGCATCGGCCGGCTGCTGGAGCCATGGCCAAGAAGCCGCTCCGAAGTAGCGCCGCTGTCCGTCGTCACGGCGTGCTACCGACATATTCGCTCGCGGCACGCCTGGCTCAAGGACTCACCAACGAACAAGCCATCTCTTCCCTTCTGCATACGCGTTCCAACCGCCAGATTTACAAGGTAGGATCCAACAACTGCATTAGATTCGTACACACTAGCCAAGATTTCTCTTACAGAATCGATAAAGAGGCAAATCAATTTATCTAATACTCATATAGTTATTTCTATGAGAGATAACCTAACACTTACAATATCATCTCAAAATTTCCAAATAGATCCTGTACATCTTCCATCAAGCACTATTTTTAGATGCTATGCTGGAAGACACTGTAGCTCCAAAAATCTGTATGTTACGCCCAGCCTACAGGAGATGTTGTTATAGAGACTGTGACTGAGTTTTCTCGATCTCTGCAACGCTTGCCAGAGAGCACTGTCAAGAGATTTGTTTTTCTGACTCATCTTGCTACTTTTTTCGGTTTATTAACATATGAAATCACCATAATTTTTGCCATGTCTCTGGTTCTTAATATGATGCTCACAAGCACTATCCCATCCTGATTATTCCCATCCAGTTTATTGTTTCGCTCAAGATCGTCTTTGAGAACTGGCCAATCTTCAAGTCAATGAAGAGCACTCACATGGCCAAGAGCCATGAGATCTTCATCCGCCAGACCTTGAAAATGAGGCGAGAGAGATCTGCCCTCTACTGGGTTCGATGGGATGCCGTCGATTTCACCCACTGGCATTGAGCGATATGCTTCCCCTCCCACATAAAGAAATCAGATTTTTGAGGGCTAGGATTATTTATTAAATATAATGACCGCCTTTTACTACTAATGGCCTGCTAAGTCTGTGTGCATCACTGTTAATCATCACAACTAATACAACGGTCTAATATATGAGCTTAATTATTCTATTACTTCTTTCCAGATGGCTGCGTTAAACAAGAGGAGGTAGACACAGCCAATGATACCAGCGGTGGCCAAATTACCCATGGTAATTCTGAAAAACGTAATTGTTTATAAATTGCAAAGAATGTTTCTTCTTCTTCGCTGATGCATGCTGTTTGATAAGTTTTTTGTATCACTTACACATGCAAGTTGATCAAGTATGTAATAAAACAAACTTCTTTCAGGGTCCAATAGATCTTCTGTTTGCTATTCATTAATGCTGTAATTTATTTGTTGTTGCATGTGCAAGCATTGCTTACTACTTCCAGCTTACCGTATACGATGGATACCATTTTCTGCCTTTCACTAATACACACAAGCTAATTAGCCCCTCTCTTTGTTTATGTTATCCTCTATCTGCTGTTGCAACCTTTTACAATGATCTCCTTACCTATTCAACACAGACGAACCACTATGTCGGAAGCACAATAAGCGATACGAGTATATTCATCGCCCACGCAAAGCAAGCTCAATCCAAAAGTTCAAAGGCAAGAAAATCCATCTAAAGCCTGGAAAGTACATTCTCCGTGGTAAGAACTACATTACTCTTCCCATTCCATCAGCTCTCGCAACAACTACTGAAAAGTATAATTTTGTGCAATTTAACATAGGTGAGCCTTGCAAGCACTACTTAGATGAGTTTAGTCGCCACGTTGTGTGGGGCAACATAGTTAGGCTCTACAACCATAATGGTCGTGCACTACGAAAGATCATCCGCAGCACCACCACGCCTAATAACTACTATGTGTGCCACATGACAGAAACATTTGCAACACAAGGCAAAAGAATGGTAATCCTTCGCAATTATTCTGTTCTGTTTCATATAATAGCATGGTATAAAATGATATAGTGACTAACCTTTACTACTGTTTTCAGTACTTTAATGTCCACTTTTCTATGGGTTCCCTTTTCCCACACATGGATGCTGGCCACGGTGAACTTCCAATCACAACTGGAGACGGAACAACCACTGTCACGGCCCGCTTTATCAAGGGAGTTGACAAAAGGGCCACCATCACTAAAGGCTGGAGCGACTTCTTCCGTCGGACCCACATGAACGAAGGGCAAGCATATGCTTTCGGCTTCAAATGCACTTCCAAGGGATTGCACCTGATTGTCTACTCAATATAAGCAAGCTGCAGGAGCCCCTTGCTATATAACATAGTATTAGTATAAATGCCTACAAAGACATCTATGTTTATCCTCCTTTTCGATCTTATGTAATCCCCTAAGACAGTGTTGTGCATTTAGCTATCGATTATCCGCTACTTAGACTGCTCTATCGCATGCTTTTGAAACAACCATGATAAAGGAAATATATGCTCCTTCAAGTGCATATCCAAAGGCCTTTGCATGATTATTTATCCAATCTAAAAAGATCACAAGGGTCCTTTCCTACATGACTTGGTGTATCATTTCCAATCTTATGTACTTGCTGCATATAGTATATGAGCTATTCTTTTTGAAAAACAATATATTAATGCACACTTTTACACCAATTGGCTTACATTCGGCCTTTGCGCCATGGGCGCAACGGGTCATCTAGTAAAGAACAATATCTTGAGGAACTACAGAGTATCACACTGTTGAGCAAAAATTAAGAGTGAAAAAGTAAAATTATAGGCATAGAATCTTACATATTCGGTTAAGTCATTTTGAAAGCTAAATATTCAGAAGCATCAAAGATAGTTATTTTGAGAATGGAAATATATACCATAACTCGTTGGTTGTTTCTTGTAAGAGTATGTAGATAGAGTACCATCTAGAAAGACTCTCATGGCTCAGTGGTTGTTGCTTGTAATGCTATACAGATAGAGGACCATCAAAAAAGACTAAGCTATCAACAACCTATGTTCCAAGGCTCGTCTTAACTTCATTACCAGTTGTTGAAATAATAAAAATAGTAACCATAGAAACAAAGTTCCATGGATAAAACTATAGGACTGCAACATTGTAGTTTGTATTATTTTTTTTGCAGTAAGGCCTTACGAAAAATGGGAAGCTAAATCGCATAACATCCTTTCTGTGGACTGATATATCGTAGACCAAAATACACTTGCCGTTAGAAATGATGCTATATGAGAAGATACAGTTTTATACTTGAACTATCAGCGACACGGTCCTTCCTTCCGGCACCTTCCTTCCCAGTCACGAGTAGTAGACGGACCGGATCCGACTGCTCCAAGCTATCAGCGACACGAGAATCACAATCGCGCGGACTGCTGCAGCATAGGCATGAATAGATAATTTTATACCTGAACTAAACTCCAACTTGAGCAGCACTACAATGAACGAAAACTGAACTTGGCATTGCTAAACTAACTGTGCATCTATCTGCTAACATCTAATTTGTTAGTCATACACTAGTACTACACTGAACTATAACTGATATTCCAAAGCCTACACTAGTACTACACTTAACTAAAACTGAACATGGCTGTTGCACTTGCGAAAATTCAGAAAACACACTTGGCATAGCTAGCCGCAGTACTGAAAATTCAGAAAATTCAGAAACGAGCAGCTGCAGCTGCGTCCAAGAGCAATTGCTCGCCAGCCAGCCACCAGAATCCACGGACGACAGCACCTCAGCGCGACTCCGGCCGGCCACGAACGACGAGCCGACCCGGCGGTTGCCAGATCCGCTGCTGCCACAACGTCTCCCGCTGCCGCGTCTGCACTCGCCTCCGTCCATGGCCAATCCCTGTACTGCTTGTCGGCCTGGGCATCCGAAGGGGCGAGATGCTGCTCGTTGGCCGGCAGGCCGACCTGGGCACTCGGTGGCAAGAACACGCGGGCACCCGAAACCCTAGCCGCGGGCAAGGGTGCAGGCCTTGAGGCATGGATCTGGATGGAGGGGAGGGAGGGGCGGAGCTTGGGGGCGAGTTGCCTGCGACCGGAGCTCGCCGGAACCAGCCGGCATGGGTGGTGGCGGCGGCGAGGAGATCATGGGGGAGAGGAGCTCGACTGAGGGCCAGGGGTACGGTGGGGGTGAGATTTGTGTGAGAGTTTTTTTTTCGGATTCGCGAGAGAGTCTCTACTCCTAATGCAGTTGGTAGTCCGCGTTCCGGGTTTATTTTCGTCCCACCTCTCCTGGTTTATTTTCGTCCTCGCTCCCACCTCTCAATTCCCCCGCTCCCACCTCCTATTTTCGTTGGTTTTTTTCGCCGGGTTTTTATTCGTCCCTCTCCCACTGGTTTTACAGCGCAGAGAAAACCATCCCCGCACGCCCCTCCACGATCCCTACCCGATTCACGCATCTCACCCTCCCTCCTGCACGAGCATCCGCCGCCGCCGATGCGTTGGCTGCCTCCCTCCCCCATCGCCGGCCACCTCTCGCCCCTCACAGCCGGTCGCCTCCCTCCACCGGATGCCGACCACCTACTTCACCGCGCCGACCGCCTACATCCCAGCCGCCGGCCATGACCAGATCCACACCGGCGTTCCCGCATCGGCGCCACCACGACCACGCAGCGGCAGAGGAGTCCTCCTCCTCCCACCACCACCGCGCCCTCCTCCTTCCACCTCCACACCCATCCATCCCTCCCTGCTCGCGCCCGAAACCCTAGCCCGCGGGCGGCCATGGTGACCGAGCTCAGGATCCGCAGCATCTTCCTCTCCTCCGAGAGCAAGAGCGGCAACGTCCGCAAGGGTATGCCATGAATCCCTTCTCTTCTTCTGGCCTTCTTCATCTCCACATCTGATTCGTGTGTGTGGTCTATATATGCAGTCAGTTTGCTCCCTCCGATCTGCTCTGCTGGCGTGAAGGGGCCCGGCCAAGGAGAAGCTGCTGCTGCTGCAGGTTCTTCCTCCTCCCCGCTGTAGGTGGTAAGCCATATCCCTCTCCCTCCTTCTCTCTCACCCCCATCTTGTCTCTGTAGGCAAGCAGTCTGCATGTTAGCAGGCACATGAATCAATCAAAATACTTTTTGATTGATATATACGTGTACTGAGAGGATAACCATGTTAAAGAATCACAGTGTGTGATGTTATATTTCGTTTCCTGCTAAACTCCGAGGTTGCATTCATTTCCTTGAACAAATGTTTGAACCTTTTGTTGTAAATTTGTAGATTGAATTTAGTTGTCACAACTTTTTTGGTTGTTGCTTGCCTGAATAAAATCAGTAGACATTATTCAGATAACTGAATTAGACGCTATTGTGTGTAGTCTTTGTTGGAAATACATACTGTACCGACAGACAAATGAAATTCACTGAGAAATCTATGGTTTTGACCAAGACGAGGATTGAGTACTCTTATCTCATTCATCATTACAAGTTGTATCTTTCAGAATTAGGTGTTCGTACAGTTACCATTTACTGTATATTATTTTCTACAGTAACGGTTAGGATTAGGGTTGTTGGTAATATAAAATGATAGATGTATAGAGTTCACCGAGAAATCCAAGGTTATGATCAAGATGATAGGTTAAAAATTAAGGATCAAGTACTCTTGTCTCATTGATCATTACAAGTTTTAAGATTAAGGATTATCTCATGCAGTGTTTATCAATATCCAGGATTAGGAAAAAAAATGTACTCCTATCTTGCAACTTTGTTTCAGCTTCAGGCAAAGTGCACAGTTAAGAACCTCATGCTGCTGTGAGAGAAACTTAGAACAGTCTTTACTATCTTTTTTTTTTCTTGACAATCGTATCTTGCCTGAATCAATTCAGTGCTCATGTTCAGATAACTGAAACTAGACACTGTCTTGTAGTGGATGTATAGAGTTCACCAAGAAATCCAAGGTTGTGAGCAAGACGGCAGCTTTAGAATTGATGATCAAGTACTCTTATCTCATTTATTACTACAAGTTTTACGATTCAGGAATAGAGCGTTTATCCGTGGCGCGGCCGCCTCCTTCCCCTCCCTCCACCACACGCTGCCTGCCGGATCTCGCCGTTGAGCGCATCGGCCCGCCGTCTCCAACCACCCCCGTCTCTGATCCGAGCCGAGTACAGGGGAGCCACAGCTGCCACCGAGGACAAGGTCGCCTGTGGAAACCACCGCTACCTCCGGTCCTTCGATCTCTCCCCTTCTCGCCACTCCTCACGGCCCGCTCCGCACGGCTCGGCCTTCTCGGCGGGGATTTGCTCTTTGGCGAAGAGAGGCGGCTGCAGGCGCCATGGTGCCGATCCAGTCATCGTTGGTATTCAAGTTGCCACCTAACAAATCTGTTTTTATTTCTTATTAGGTACCTCGAAGGTCAAGAGACCAAGGTATCGTGAGGAGTGCATATGGCCTGATGTTCCTTGTGTGTATCGTGAGGATTTGGGAGCATCGGCGACGGACAATTAACTAGCTAGGTCATGGTATTACGATGAGCCAGGTCATGGTACACAGGCTAACTACACAAGCTTCTGCTGTTTTATTGTTGGTCGTTCCCGTCCACTGCTGCCAACAGTCAATTTTCTGCAGGGTTTTTATTTCTTTCTCTTCCATCGAAAGCTCCTTTTGCCACTGATTAATTAGTTGATGCATGTGGAGATTTTCGATACTAGGAGAACCAAGTTTAAATATGTGCAATTCCATCTATCTAGCATCAATGTCGGGTGAGGTTAGACTACAAGAAAGACTAGATATTAAGCTTGTCCATTCTGTCTACACCTTTTGAATCTGAAGTGACTACTGTTGTAAATAATGCTACTTGAGTACCTGGTTGATTGGTTTTGTTTATTGTGGCATTGAGTAGCCTACTACATTAGTGTGTCAGCTATATTTTGTAAGTTTGTTATCGATTCCATTTGGGTATATGTGTGTGTGATTGAAAAATAATGGTTAGATATGAATTGCTACAGTTTTTTATAATACTCTTTGATCTATGCTGCTAGGTCTGCCGCTGCGTGCATGACAACATGAGGTGCCGCAATCGGCGTGGTATGCTGGTGGATGATGGCGACAGTGAGATGGTTGGCAAGGATTATGAGAGGTCGGCGAGCAGCACTCCTTCCTCTCTTCCCTGTGGAGAAGATGACCTGCAGCTCATTGACTGCTGAGTTCCCTCGAGTCTCTCTTTCTTCCGGCAAGGTAAAGTTCAGTTTTCTGGTGACCATGTTTATTAAATTCTTTGGTAGAATCCATATTGATTCTAAGATGACATTATAGTGCATTTTTGTCCAGACATATGATTTTTCATCATCTGGTGTATGTCGATATAGCACAGCCCACAACATACCCTCCTACCCTGAGTAAATCTGAATCCCCATATTTCAGTTCTGAACTCCAAAATGTCGTACTCAAATGGCTTGACCCCAGATCCATGTTCTGGACTCTTGATATTTTGTGAGGCCTTTTCATTTAGCTGCTCAATCTACATATGCAGAAAACCACTCTCTGGATGCGTGCATTTCTGGCTGTACCTGAAGCTCTCTCCAACAATCTCCTTCTCCATCCATACTTATTTCATAAACCAAAACCTTGCGTTTATCACAATACCTATTTTAAGCTCACTCAGGATGACAAATATAGTCACAAAGTTTTCTGGTTCTTCGGTGTTGATAAAAAGAACACTTTTTTCTATTTCCTCTGATCCTTGTTTAGTAACTACAACTCTCATGTTGTATTTGCTTTTACTGTTTCACCTCACCGTGAGTATCTTTTGACTCATTCTTTGCTCACTATTGTTCAGATTCTACATCAAGGCTTGTGGCTTACCTTATGGATCTTAATTAAGTCACCCCTTGTAATTTCCTGAGGTGCTACCTCATCAATCTTAGGTGGCTCCTTTTTTTCCATTTTGTGGCAGTTGATAGTTGTGTAGTACATGGATGAGGGACCTACTTATTTAGCCTATCAAAGAATTATCTCACTAGATGTACGTAGGGAAAGAGAGCTCTTATATGACACTCCTAGCACTTGATATAGGGTAAGCTTTTTTTTCAAGTTGTTTTATAATCTTGTGCTGGAAAATAACAATCATAGATTGCTAGGCATTTGCCATATTGCCATGCTAACTGAAAATTGATGTAATCTCTGGTCTAAAATGTCGTAGCTTGTTCTTTTGTACTTTCATACACTCGTACTGACTACACATAATGTGAAATGATGCGAGTGTCAGTATATATCATCTATGGAGTTGCTTGTGCTATTGGAATTTCACCAGTTGCTCCAGAGGTATGCTTTGTGGAAAATACTTCATTAGTATATCATCATTAAATGATGCACTGTTGTTTTATAGTGGAGTGTGATATAGATCAGATTTCATTTTGTATTCATTTCTGCTATTGTTTCCTCTGTTCCTTTGATGGTTTCGACGACTCTTACTATATATAATACCATAAAAATATAGTTTTTCAATCACACACGCAATTTACAGTGGCGAGCTACCAGAATTTTGTGTGTCAAAAAACAGAGTTTTGAGTGGTTCTGTACTCTTTCGAATGTAATTTTTTTTTGAAAATTTCAAGAATTTCTTCCAGTTTTATAAACTGAACTCCTGCATTAAGGTGTCCAGAATTGTTTTACAATGTGGAGTTTTGTGAATCCAAAAAAAATGATTAGCATAGATAACCACTACATACAGTACATGTAGGTTGGTTATGCATGGAGAATGAGGTTAGTATTGTTAGAAGTTAGAACTGGGAGTTTTCCAGCACATGACGGTTGCGGCCGTCTTCCAGCATATTGTTGCTTTTCAGCAGAACAAGATGTTCGTCTCTTTGTCTTATGGACTTCAATAAGGTCGATGGTAGCTGCTGAATAGGTTAAGGGAGACCCCACAGATTTCTAATGACCACACAGGGTATTCTTGCTGGCGCCGCTGCTGGCAGAGGCGCGTGGTTGACAGGAGGAGCCGGGGAGTCATGACGGTGGACATGTGGATGTTATCATGGCATTGACACATTTCGCTCTACCAACACTGCATTACCAACGTGACTGAATGTTATCGTTCCTTAGATGCCCTATCAAATTCTTGCTTGACTTTTTGGTTTTGTTATGCTCGGATGTATGTTTCAGTTCCTACATGGCATTTCTCATGTGGAGTTTGAAACCACACTTGGTTGGTCCAATAGCAAATAATCATATGTTTCACTCTGAAATCATATTGCATATAGAGTGATGTTACGTTCTTGGCAAATTACTGCACACATATACATGGAGTTACCTGAAAAAGTCTCACACTTGGGCTCCTGCAAGTAACACTGTCTCTCACTTGTAGAGTTTGCAATGGTTATAATTGTCATACTACTAGGTAACAGCCTTACTCGAAATCAGCCTTGACCTTGTATAATATACATAGTTATTTGGTGCATGGTATTTTTTAGTGAATTTGATCAAAACTGTTATTTTAAGTACATTTGTACTTTAGTTGTTTATTCAAATAAATTTCCCAGTAAGTTGATTTTATAGCATGGTCATAACGTTGACATTATGAATTGATTTGTGAAGCACAAAAACACAATAACAGTTGGGAGGGTTGCTTTGTATCCCTAGACCCACACCCACACCCGACCGCCATCTCCCATTTCCTCAGTATCGCGACCTGATGCGACGTTGGCAGCGCAATCAGTCGGAGGAGGCCAGCGGTGGGGAAAGGTTCTCGTCATCGCGGCACCAGCAATTCCACGATCGCATAATACCCGCATGTTGATGACCTCCAGAACTCTCCGGCCTCCTCCCATCAGGTACCTCTCCGGGCTCCTAACCGTTTCTCAGGTTCACAGTTTATTACTATACTACTATTGTTTAATTAGATTGGTAACATAAAACTTGGAGTGTTGATAGGAGTTCTTATTCACTGTTTGAGATGCTAACTTTGACGGAGTGAGTAAAAAAATGCCTAGAATAAAGAAATGATGAATTGTATTGTACACATTATTGTAGTTACAGATTATGTTTAAAATCGATCATTACTTGGGATGCTGCCAACTTGCAGGGTCGATGGGACATTAAATTGCCATATTGCTTTTCCCTCTTCTTCACGTGTTAGGAATATATCTTTAACAATAGAATTATAGTGTAGTCATTCTTGCAGTTAAAGATTATGTTTAAAATTGATCATCACTTGGGATGCTGCCAACTTGCAGGGTCGATGAGACATTAAATTGCCATATTGCTTTCCCCTCTTATTCACTGTTGTAAGCTTGGTTCTTAGGAACTTCTCATTGTTGTACATGTAGGTTGTGGAAAATAGAAATAAAATCTATTTGTTCATTCTTCTACTGTACCTCCGATCCATCTCCCACGGTTCAGTAAATTTTCAGTTATGTGCTTAAATATTAGGAAGCCATCATCTTCTAAAACATATTGTTACCTACTCAAACATATTGTCTTCCTTTGTGTTTCCGATAAATTATTTATAAAAACACACGTAAAACAGAAGTTGCAGAACCTGCATTGGACCATGCTCATTTGCTTTGTCCATTTTTTCGAAGAAATAACACTCTCCAGATTCCTAAGCATTCAGAATTATGACTTAGTGTGCTATTACATTTCCCAGTATCAGACGCTATATTTTTTGTGGGAATCATTGACACAGTTCCTTCAGAAAGTTGTATCTCTGAAATGGACAAACTGCTCTTATGTAATTCTACCATCCATTCTGATGTTGAGGCAAATATACATGTTATGCAGGCGTACTATTGTTCAAGATAGTGTGTGTGACATATGTGGGAACGGGGAGGAAGATGAATATCATGTTGTTATATCATGCACAAAAAGTAAGGCGTTCAGATTTGCCATGAGGAAAGAGTGGAGGCTTCCAGAAGAAAAGGAGTTCTGGTACACTGGAACAGACTGGCTACAAATCCTACTGGACAAGTATGATTCAGAGATAAGAAAGAAAATTCTGCTGTTGTTATGGAGAGCCTGGTTTCTACGAGATAACTGTATCCACAGTGATGGCAAAGAAACCATTTCGAGATCGGTGATGTTCCTTGTGCAGTATGAGGAGGAAATCAGGAATTTGTCGCTATCTGTTGTTGGACAGGGAAACAAGAGTTGCTGGTCCCTGTCTGCATCTATGCAGACACACCACACCTAGGAATCAGCCGAACGCCGAGCCAAATGCCCAGTGGAAAGAGCCGCCTGAAGGTGTTGTAAAACTGAACACTGACGCTGCCTTTTTGTCAGGCACGGGCCAAGCCTAGGCTGGCGCGATCGCACGGGATCATACGGGGCATGTTGTCTTCTCGGCGAGTAAATCGATGAATAAATGCAGATCAGTTGAAGAGGCAGAGGGGCAAGCTATCCTGATGGGTCTGGTATCGCTGTCGAGACTGTACCAAGGCCCACTGATCATTGAGACTGACATCAAAATGATTGCAAATGAATTGGGACAAGCCAGATCAAGCCGATCGGATTGTTTTCTGGGTTGTCAGTGAGATAAAAAACACAAGCCGGATCTTCAGTTCAGTTCAGGCCAAGGCCATGAAAAGGGAACAAAACTGTCTAGCACATGAGCTTGGCTGCCAGAGCTAGACGGCATGAGGACTCACTGATAATTGCGGACGTGCCCGAGGAGCTTCGTTCGCTGATGCTATCTGAATGTACCAAGTGATGTGTTTGGTCCTTTTTTAGGTAGTCATCCTCAAAAAAATAATATACATGTTATGAAATGCCTTCCAAGTCAACCACATAGCCATTTTTTAAGAACTGGTGGGAATTCGTTTGTCGATAAAATTATTCTTTTACAGGGGATGTTGCCTTATTTCTACATTAAAGCAATAAACAGTTTGATGAACTTAACAACTCTCTATCCTTATTTGTTATTTCTCTTATTCATAGCGTGTTTTCGCCATTTATACATGTAACGATGATGAACTAAACAACTTATTCTTATTTCTTGAAACATGAAGTGTTTTTCACGTTTGTTCAATCCAATGTTTGTTAATTAATTATATTATTTATATTCATAAGTAGTATAAAGTTGGCTCAAAATAGTTAATATGATTTTGGATGATATATTATGATGTTGACTAGGAGGTTATTGGTGCTCATTAAAATAGCAGTATGAAATAAGCCTGCATATATTTGTTGGTTTTCAATTTAAGCCTTTCAACTCAACTGAAATTATTATTTTTACATTATTTACTGACATAAAACTCCTGTTTTGCAGGCTATCTTGAACGATTGCAGGTTTTAATCAAGAAGTCCTCAATAGGTGGACTGGCTCAAAATGGAGAAGCACGCTGGTAGCTTTTTGGTTGATTGTATTAAGCATTTAAGTTCGTAGCAATTCATACCATCAATATCTTTGGGGTGCCTTGTACTCCTTCCGTAAAATAATACAAGAGCGTAGTGATCTAAGCGCTCTTATATTATAGTTTACAGAGGGAGTAATATTTTAGAAATTGTGCCTTTTTTGGCCTAATGTGGCGTGCTGTCCATAGACATCCTTACCCCATTTCCTCCTCACATATGGCTTGGGTTTTGGGATAGCAAGACATACGAAGACAATTTGGGGGTGCCGATTCTCTCTCTCCCTCTTGCTAATAGAATTATGAACAACCGGTAAGACTAATATTATAGACCATGTATTCTTTGACTTTTGTGCTAACACAGGAAAAATGTGTTGTAAACTTGTGAGTTGTGCCTTACTCCCTCTCGTTCTTAAATACAAGTATTTTTAGATATTCCAATGCGGACTAACATACGGAGCAAAACAAGTGAATCTACATTTTCTAACATATGTCTATATACATAAGTATGTAGTTTGTTTCTAAAATATGTCTATATACATAAGTATGTAGTTTGTATTAGAATCTCTAAAAAGACTTAAATTTAGGAATATATGGAGTATATTTTCAGGGCAAGTTTTAGCCCTCTTTTTCGCAATTGATGTTGCATGTCATTCACCCTTATATTTGATGTTAATGTCTGAGTTTATGTCGAATTAGGGTTGGTTGCTCACTTCCCTTTTATGTAATAGCTCGTATTACAACACACACACGCACACACACACATTTCCTTGGGTTTTATGTGAAAATCCTTTTGAGCCGATACACCAAATATGAAGTTACATGACTCAAACAAAACTAGAAAATTATGATAAAAATAAAGATAAATGCCAATAAAATTCTAAACAATAAATGTTATCAAAGATTGATATATCTACCTATCACAAGAGAGGTAGGAGTAGCATGTTCTAGAAGATGTGTTTTTCTGTAATAGTTTCTAAATGGTAAATTGTATGGTTTCAAGCACCTAAGAAAAAGTCTACACTGATTCGATCTGTTCGCTCGCTCGCCTCCCTCCTCGCGGGCGACGTGCGAATCCCCGATCCCCCCTCTCCTCCATCCCCTCCCCGTCTTTCCCCTTGCGCTGCCGGCGTGGTCCGCCAGGCCATTCCCACGCGGTGCTAGCGGAGGCGGGCCGTTCTTTCCCCGCTCGCGCGTTGGGGGCGCGGGGGCCTCCTGATGGCGGTGGTGCTCCTCGGGCGGAGGCGGTCCATTCTTTCCCCGCTCGCGATTTGCGGTCGTGGGTGCCCCTGATGCGGCGGTGCAACTGTTGGCTGCGGGCGCGTGGTGGTGCGCTGGCTAGCGGCCTCCACTCCGCCCAGATCTGGGCCCTTTTGGGCCCTATCTGGGTTGGGGCGGGCCGACGGTCCGATGCGCGGCGGTGTGGCTCCCTGGTAGTCGTGGCAAGGCATCGAGGGGTGCGGGTGGTGGCGGCTTTTGTCGGCCGATGTGCTGCAGTGCGGCAGTAGGGGTTGCCCAGACCCATTTGGGCCCGTCGGGCCAGTAGGGGCCTGCTAGGCCCCTGCCGTCACGTCCGGTCGGCTTCGTGGCGGCGACGAAGGTTGTCCCCTCTCGTCGGCTGAGTTGCGGATGCCCCTGAGCCCCTGGGATCCTCTTCCCTCCTCCAGGTCTCGTGTCGGGGCCTCAGGAGACGACGAAGTTGGTTCAGTGATCGTGGTGGCAAAGGCTGGTGGGCGGCAGGTTGGTTGGTGCACTTCAGATCGTCCGAGGTGGTGGTGGTTGTTTGGGTCGGTGAAATCCCTAGGGCTCGTCCGGCATCGATGTGGGACGCCTGTAGGCGCCGCCGGACCTTCCTAAAGAGCGTCGGGTATACACCTTCCCCACTGTCCTCTGCGTACTGAGGGAAACCCTAGGACTTGTCCGGAGCAGTGCTGTAGTCGTCGCATTCCTTCTTGAAGTGTTGCTCGGTACGCAACACTTCGGGTGCTAGGAGTGCGGTGGTACTTCGCCGGAGGGTGCATCGGTTACCGGTCATCTTTGTTTCGTTGATCTACCGATGTCGGGATTTGTTTCTCTTTCTTTTTCTCTCGTTTTTATTTTGGGCTTGTTTGTGCTGCAGGCCCCAGTGTGCAGTGAGCTGGTTGTATCGGATGGCTGCTTTATAATATAAAGCAGGGGAAACTCTTTATCCTCAAGCACCTAAATCCATATTATGTAATAGTTTGCCAGCCAATCGCATATTGTGATGAAGTTTCTGGTTGTAACATCTTGGAACATTTGTATAAAAGGAAAAAAAATCCTTCATGTGTTGTTTTTAATTAATGGATAATAACAATGCACATGCTTTCATGAGAAAAATGATTTTAAGAATTAAAAAAGGCATTCAAGTGTTATTATCATTTGTAATGCAGTGCAGAATAACGAGTTTAATGTTTGTGTACCACCTTTATCTTGTGCATCAGGTGTATAGGGTCGAATAACATTTTTTTATCAAAGTACATTGCAAGCGTATTATTCCAAAAAAAATGTTCTTGCCTATCTTTCTATCTATGTAAAATTTGACATGAAACCAATACAAATTTTCAAAAGCCCGTGGCAACGCACGGGCAGTCTACTAGTGTATGGTGGGGTGGGAGTGGACCGGGCGGTGGATGGTGCCGCGGTGGACACGCTCAGCAGCAGCGTGGATGTCTGCTACCTCTTGAGCACTGCGTTGGTTTTCCTTAAAGAGGAAAGGATGATGCAGCAAAGTAGCGTAAGTATTTCCCTCAGTTTTTGAGAACCAAGGTATCAATCCAGTAGGAGGCTACGCGCGAGTCCCTTGCACCTACACAAAACAAATAAATCCTCGCAACCAACGCGATAAGGGGTTGTCAATCCCTACACGGTCACTTACGAGAGTGAGACCTGATAGATATGGTAGGATAATTTTTTTGGTATTTTTATGATAAAGATGCAAAGTAAAATAAAAGCAAAGAAAATAACTAAGTGTTGGAAGATTAATATGATGAAGATAGACCCGGGGGCCATAGGTTTCACTAGTGGCTTCTCTCAAGAGCATAAGTATTTTACGGTGGATGAACAAATTACTGTTGAGCAATTGACAGAATTGAGCATAGTTATGAGAATATCTAGGTATGATCATGTATATAGGCATCACGTTCGAGACAAGTAAACCGACTCCTGCCTGCATCTACTACTATTACTCCACACATCGACCGCTATCCAGCATGCATCTAGAGTATTAAGTTCATAAGAACAGAGTAACGTCTTAAGCAAGATGACATGATGTAGAGGGATAAATTCATGCAATATGATAAAAAAACATCTTGTTATCCTCAATGGCAACAATACTATACGTGCCTTACTGCCCCTACTGTCACTGCGAAAGGACACCGCAAGATTGAACCCAAAGCTAAGCACTTCTCCCATTGCAAGAAAGATCAATCTAGTATGCCAAACCAAACTGATAATTCGAAGAGACTTGCAAAGATAACCAATCATATATAAAAGAATTCAGAAGATTCAAATATTGTTCATAGATAAACTTGATCATAAACCCACAATTCATCGGTCTCAACAAACACACCGCAAAAGAAGATTACATCAAATAGATCTCCACGAGAGAGGGGGAGAACATTGTATTGAGATCCAAAAAGAGAGAAGAAGCCATCTAGCTAATAACTATGGACCAGAAGGTCTGAGGTAAACTAGTCACACTTCATCGGAGGGGCTATGGTGTTGATGTAGAAGCCCTCCGTGATCGATGCCCCCTCCGGCGGAGCTCCGAAACAGGCCCCAAGATGGGATCTCGTGGGTACAGAAGGTTGCGGCGGTAGAATTAGGTTTTTGGCTCCGTATCTGGTCGTTTGGGGGTACGTAGGTATATATAGGAGGAAGAAGTACGTCGGTGGAGCAACAGGGGGGCCACGAGGGTGGAGGGCGCGCCCTGGGGGGGTAGGCGCGCCCCCTACCTCGTGGCTTCCCTGTTGGTTGCTTGACGTAGGGTCCAAGTCTCCTGGATCATGTTCATTCCAAAAATCACGTTCCCGAAGGTTTGATATTCTTTTTCTGCGAAACTCTGAAATAGGCAAAAAACAGCAATTCTGGGCTGGGCCTCCGGTTAATAGGTTATTCCCAAAAATAATATAAAAGTGAATAATAAAGCCCAATAATGTCCAAAACAGAAGATAATATAGCATGGAGCAATCAAAAATTATAGATATGTTGGAGACGTATCAAGCATCCCCAAGCTTAATTCCCGCTCGTCCTCGAGTAGGTAAATGATAAAAATAGAATTTTTGATGCGGAGTGCTACTTGGCATAATTCTTTTTAATTGTGGAATGAATATTCAGATCCGAAAGATTCAAGACAAAAGTTCATATTGACATAAAAATAATAATACTTCAAGCATACTAACTAAGCAATTATGTCTTCTCAAAATAACATGGCCAAAGAAAGTTATCCCTACAAAATCATATAGTCTGGCTATGCTCTATCTTCACCACACAAAATATTTAAATCATGCACAACCCCGATGACAAGCCAAGCAATTGTTTCATACTTTTGACATTCTCAAACTTTTTCAATCTTCACGCAATACATGAGCGTGAGCCATGGACATAACACTATATGTGGAATAGAATGGTGGTTGTGGAGAAGACAAAAAGGAGAAGATAGTCTCACATCGACTAGGCGTATCAACGGGCTATGGAGATGCCCATCAATAGATATCAATGCGAGTGAGTAGGGATTGCCATGCAACGGATGCACTAGAGCTATAAGTATATGAAAGCTCAACAAAAGAAACTAAGTGGGCGTGCATCCAACTCGCTTGCTCACGAAGACCTAGGGCATTTTGAGGAAGCCCATCATTGGAATATACAAGCCAAGTTCTATAATGAAAAATTCCCACTAGTATATGAAAGTGATATCATAGGAGACTCTCTATCATGAAGATCATGGTGCTACTTTGAAGCACAAGTGTGGTAAAAAGATAGTAACATTGTCCCTTCTCTCTTTTTCTCTCATCATTTTTTTATTTGGGCCTTTTCTTCCTTCTTTTTTATGGCCTCTTTTTTTCGTCCGGAGTCTCATCCCGAGTTGTGGGGGAATCATAGTCTCCACCAACCTTTCCTCACTTGGGACAATGCTCTAAAAAATGATGATCATCAAACTTTTATTTTCTTACAACTCAACAATTACAACTCAATACTTAGAACAAAATATGACTCTATGTGAATGCCTCCGGCGGTGTACCGGGATATGCAATGAATCAAGAGTGACATGTATGAAAGAATTATGAACGGTGGCTTTGCCACAAATACAATGTCAACTACATGATCATGCAAAGCAATATGACAATGATGAAGCGTGTCATAATACACGGAACGGTGGAAAGTTGCATGGCAATATATCTCGGAATGGCTATGGAAATGCCATGATAGGTAGGTATGGTGGCTGTTTTGAGGAAGGTATATGGTGGGTGTATGATATCGGCGAAAAGTGCGCGGTATTAGAGAGGCTAGCAATGGTGGAAGGAGGAAAAGTGCGTATAATCCATGGACTCAACATTAGTCATAAAGAACTCATATACTTATTGCAAAAATCTACAAGTTATCAAAGCAAAGTATTACGCGCATGCTCCTAGGGGGATAGATTGGTAGGAAAAGACCATCGCTCGTCCCCGACCACCACTCATAAGGAAGACAATCAATAAATAAATCATGCTCCGACTTCATCACATAACGGTTCACCATACGTGCATGCTACGGGAATCACAAACTTTAACACAAGTATCTCTCAAATTCACAACTACTCAACTAGCATGACTCTAATATCACCATCTTCATATCTCAAAACAATTATCAAGCATCAAACTTCTCATAGTATTCAACACACTCATAAGAATTCTTACAAATCTTGAATACCTAGCATATTAGAATTATTTAAACAAATTACCATGCTATTTAAGACTCTCCAAATAATCTAAGTGAAGCATGAGAGATCAATAGTTTCTATAAAACAAATCCACCACCGTGCTCTAAAAGATATAAGTGAAGTACTAGAGCAAAAACTATATAACTCAAAAGATATAAGTGAAGCACATAGAGTATTCTAATAATTTCCGAATCATGTGTCACTCTCCCAAAAGGTGTGTACATCAAGGATTATTGTGGTAAAATAAAAAGCAAAGACTCAAATCATACAAGACGCTCCAAGCAAAACACATATCATGTGGTGAATAAAAATATAGCTCCAAGTAAAGTTACCGATGGAAGTAGACGAAAGAGGGGATGCCTTCCGGGGCATCCCCAAGCTTTGGCTTTTTGGTGTCCTTAGATTATCTTGGGGGTGCCATGGGCATCCCCAATCTTAGGCTCTTTCCACTCCTTTTTCCATAATCCATCAAATCTTTCACCCAAAACTTGAAAACTTCACAACACAAAACTCAGCACAAAATCTCGTGAGCTCCATTAGCGAAAGAAAACAAAAGACCACTTCAAGGTACTGTAATGAACTCATTATTTATTTATATTGGTGTTAAACCTACTGTATTCCAACTTCTCTATGGTTTATATAACTCTTTTACTAGCCATAGATTCATCAAAATAAGCAAACAACACACGAAAAACAGAATCTGTCAAAAACAGAACAGTCTGTAGTAATCTGTAACTAACGCAAACTTCTGGAACTCCAAAAAATCAGCCAAAATAGGAAGGCCTAGACAATTTGTTTATTGAACAGCAGCAATTGGAATCAATATTTTATCACGTTCTGGTGATTTTTAACAATTGTTTTCGTGAACAGAAAGTTTCTGGAATTTTCTGCAAGATCAAATAACTATCATCCAAGAAGATCCTATAGGTTTAACTTGGCACAAACACTAATTAAAACATAAAAACACATCTAACCAGAGGCTAGATCAAGTATTTATTCCTAAACAGAAGCAAAAAGCAAAAAAACTAAAAATAAAATTGGGTTGCCTCCCAACAAGCGCTATCGTTTAACGCCCCTAGCTAGGCATAAAAGTAAGGATAGATCTAGGTATTACCATAATAATGGTACGACAAGTCATGAAAACTTTTCTCATATTCTCTATGTTCAGCAGCAAGTTTTCTTTGAGGCAAGCAAAAATAATCAAAAGGGCTAAATTTAATGGGACAAAAGTCCCCAAGATCAATCTCGGGATGTATGGGTTCCTCCCTTGGCCCTTTGTACTGCACAACCAATTCATCATTACAAGCATTCTTTTGGCAAAAAGTCACAAGCCTACGTTCAATAGAAAAACCTAATCCATTATTCTGAATAGCAAAATCATCATTAAGCTCGGAAATTCTATCAACTAGAACATCGGATGGAACCTTTTTCCTAAGATTTTCATTATAAGCAACGTGATCCAAAGATTGTAAACGCACCATGTCTTATTGATTAAAAAGGATAGCTTCTATGGGAGGATGACTAGCATCTACCCTATAATGTGCAAAGATTTCTCTAGCCTCTTTCATTATGAATCTAAACTCATGAGCCAAAAAGATAGTGGCGGCACGCTTAATAGAAGAATGCTCAATATTAGAAAATTCTAGGAAAATTCTTTGTGCAAGGATGCATATGAAGAAATTGCCTTTCAAGTTCAACTACAAGCAAAGATACTGCATCCACAAGGCTACTAGTTTTATGAAGAATAGAGACACCCATAACAGGCAAAGCTCCGGCACAAGTAAAGAAATCTTGGATAACTCCTTTCCCAATAATATTGCCACTACCGACTCAAAACTTTTTGGTGTGCAAGATAGTAGGTTCCTCAAGAGGATCATCGAAAGCATCAGAGGTTTCCACGTTATTATTATTGCCTTCATTAGCGATAACCTCCCCAGATTCAGACATGGCGAAAGGAAGACGAGCGAAAAGAGGCAAACGGAAAGGAGAGGGCGAATAAAACGGCAAGGGTGAAGTGGGGGAGAGGAAAACGAGAGGCAAATGGCAAATAATGTAATGCGGGAGATAAGGGTTTGTGATGGGTACTTGGTATGTTGACTTTTGCGTAGACCTCCCCGGCAACGGCGCCAGAAATCCTTCTTGCTACCTCTTGAGCACTGCGTTGGTTTTCCCTTGAAGAGGAAAGGGTGATGCAGCAAAGTAGCGTAAGTATTTCCCTTAGTTTTTGAGAACCAATGTATCAATCCAGTAGGAGGCTATGCGCGAGTCCCTCGAACCTACACAAAATAAATAAATTCTCGCAACCAACGCGATAAGGGGTTGTCAATCCCTACACGGTCACTTACGAGAGTGAGATCTGATAGATATGATAGGATAATAATTTTGGTATTTTTATGATAAAGATGTAAAGTAAAATAAAAGCAAAGGAAATAACTAAGTGTTGGAAGATTAATATGATGAAGATAGACCCGGGGGCCATAGGTTTCACTAGTGGCTTCTCTCAAGAGCATAAGTATTTTACGGTGGGTGAACAAATTACTGTTGAGCAATTGACAGAATTGAGCATAGTTATGAGAATATCTAGGTATGATCATGTATATAGGCATCACGTCCGAGACAAGTAGACCGACTCCTGCCTGCATCTACTACTATTACTCCACACATCGACCGCTATCCAGCATGCATCTAGAGTATTAAGTTCATAAGAACAGAGTAACGCCTTAAGCAAGATGACATGATGTAGAGGGATAAATTCATGCAATATGATAAAAACCCCATCTTGTTATCCTCGATGGCAACAATACTATACGTGCCTTGCTGCCCCTACTGTCACTGGGAAAGGTCACCGCAAGATTGAACCCAAAGCTAAGCACTTCTCCCATTGCAAGAAAGATCAATCTAGTATGCCAAACCAAACTGATAATTCGAAAAGACTGGCAAAGATAACCAATCATACATAAAAGAATTCAGAAGATTCAAATATTGTTCATAGATAAACTTGATCATAAACCCACAATTCATCGGTCTCAACAAACACACCGCAAAAGAAGATTACATCGAATAGATCTCCACGAGAGAGGGGGAGAACATTATATTGAGATCCAAAAAGAGAGAAGAAGCCATCTAGCTAATAACTATGGACCCGAAGGTCTGAGGTAAACTACTCACACTTCATCGGAGGGGCTATGGTGTTGATGTTGGGGATCGTAGCAGAATTTCAAAATTTCCTACGCATCACCAAGATCCATCTATGGAGTATACTAGCAACGAAGGGAAAGGAGTGTATCTACATACCCTTGTAGATCGCGAGCGGAAGCGTTCAAGTGAACGGGGTTGATGGAGTCGAACTCGCCGTGATCCAAATCACCGATGACCGAGTGCCGAACGGATGGCACCTCCGCGTTCAACACACGTACGGAGCAGCGACGTCTCCTCCTTCTTGATCCAGCAAGGGGGAAGGAGAGGTTGATGGAGATCCAGCAGCACGACGGCGTGGTGGTGGAAGTAGCGGGGATCCCGGCAGGGCTTCGCCAAGCGCAAGCGGGAGAGAGAGGTGTTGCAGGGGGAGAGGGAGGCGCCAGGGGCTGTGTTGTTGCTGCCCTCCCTCCGCCCCACTATTTATAGGGGTCCTGGGGGGGGGCGCCGGCCACCCTGGAGATCCCATCTGAGGGGGGGCGGCGGCCAAGGGGTGGCTTGCCCCCCAAGGCAAGTGGGGCGCCCCCCACCCCTAGGGTTTCCAACCCTAGGCGCAGGGGGAGGCCCAAGGGGGGCGCCCCAGCCCACTAAGGGCTGGTTCCCTTCCCACTTCAGCCCATGGGGCCCTCCGGGATAGGTGGCCCCACCCAGTGGACCCTCGGGACCCTTCCGGTGGTCCCGGTACAATACCGACAACCCCCGAAACTTTCCCGGTGGCCGAAACTGGACTTCCTATATATAATTCTTCACCTCCGGACCATTCCGGAACTCCTCGTGACGTCCGGGATCTCATCCGGGACTCCGAACAACTTTCGGGTTTCCGCATACTAATATCTCTACAACCCTAGCGTCACCGAACCTTAAGTGTGTAGACCCTACGGGTTCGGGAGACATGCAGACATGACCGAGACGCCTCTCCGGTCAATAACCAACAGCGGGATCTGGATACCCATGTTGGCTCCCACATGTTCCACGATGATCTCATCGGATGAACCACGATGTCGAGGATTCAATCAATCCCGTATACAATTCCCTTTGTCAATCGGTACGTTACTTGCCCGAGATTCGATCGTCGGTATCCCAATACCTTGTTCAATCTCGTTACCGGCAAGTCACTTTACTCGTACCGTAATGCATGATCCCGTGGCTAACTCCTTAGTCACATTGAGCTCATTATGATGATGCATTACCGAGTGGGCCCAGAGATACCTCTCCGTCATACGGAGTGACAAATCCCAGTCTCGATCCGTGCCAACTCAACAGACACTTTCGGAGATACCCGTAGTGCACCTTTATAGTCACCCAGTTACGTTGTGACGTTTGGTACACCCAAAGCACTCCTACGGTATCCGGGAGTTGCACGATCTCATGGTCTAAGGAAATGATACTTGACATTGGAAAAGCTCTAGCAAACGAACTACACGATCTTTTGTGCTATGCTTAGGATTGGGTCTTGTCCATCACATCATTCTCCTAATGATGTGATCCCGTTATCAATGACATCCAATGTCCATAGTCAGGAAACCATGACTATCTGTTGATCAACGAGCTAGTCAACTAGAGGCTTACTAGGGACACGTTGTGGTCTATGTATTCACACATGTATTACGATTTCCGGATAACACAATTATAGCATGAACAATAGACAATTATCATGAACAAGGAAATATAATAATAACCATTTATTATTGCCTCTAGGGCATATTTCCAACAGTCTCCCACTTGCACTAGAGTCAATAATCTAGTTACATTGTGATGAATCGAACACCCATAGCGTTCTGGTGTTGATCATGTTTTGCTCTAGGGAGAGGTTTAGTCAACGGATCTGCTACATTCAGGTCCGTATGTACTTTACAAATATCTATGTCTCCATTTTGAACACTTTCACGAATGGAGTTGAAGCGACGCTTGATATGCCTGGTCTTCCTGTGAAACCTGGGCTCCTTGGCAAGGGCAATAGCTCCAGTGTTGTCACAGAAGAGAGTCATCGGGCCCGACGCATTGGGAATCACCCCTAGGTCGGTAATGAACTCCTTCATCCAGATTGCTTCTTGCGCTGCCTCTGAGGCTGCCATGTACTCCGCTTCACATGTAGATCCCGCCACGACGCTTTGCTTGCAACTGCACCAGCTTACTGCCCCTCCATTCAAAATATACACGTATCCGGTTTGTGACTTCGAGTCATCCAGATCTGTGTCGAAGCTAGCGTCGACGTAACCCTTTACGACGAGCTCTTCGTCACCTCCATAAACGAGAAACATATCCTTAGTCCTCTTCAGGTACTTCAGGATATTCTTGACCGCTGTCCAGTGTTCCATGCCGGGATTACTTTGGTACCTTCCTACCAAACTTACGGCAAGGTTTACATCAGGTCTGGTACACAGCATGGCATACATAATAGACCCTATGGCCGAGGCATAGGGGATGACACTCATCTTTTCTCTATCTTCTGCCGTGGTCGGGCATTGAGCCGTGCTCAATTGCACACCTTGCAATACAGGCAAGAACCCCTTCTTGGACTGATCCATATTGAACTTCTTCAATATCTTGTCAAGGTACGTACTCTGTGAAAGACCAATGAGGCGTCTTGATCTATCTCTATAGATCTTGATGCCTAATATATAAGCAGCTTCTCCAAGGTCCTTCATTGAAAAACACTTATTCAAATAGGCCTTTATACTTTCCAAGAATTCTATATCATTTCCCATCAATAGTATGTCATCCACATATAATAAGAGAAATGCTACAGAGCTCCCACTCACTTTCTTGTAAACACAGGCTTCTCCATAAGTCTGTGTAAACCCAAACGCTTTGATCATCTCATCAAAACGAATGTTCCAACTCCGAGATGCTTGCACCAGCCCATAGATGGAGCGCTGGAGCTTGCATACCTTGTTAGCATTCTTAGGATCGACAAAACCTTCCGGCTGCATCATATACAATTCTTCCTTAAGAAAGCCGTTAAGGAATGCCGTTTTGACGTCCATTTGCCATATCTCATAATCATAGAATGCGGCAATTGCTAACATGATTCGGACGGACTTCAGCTTCGCTACGGGTGAGAAAGTCTCATCGTAGTCAACCCCTTGAACTTGTCGATAACCCTTAGCGACAAGTCGAGCCTTATAGATGGTCACATTACCATCCGCGTCTGTCTTCTTCTTAAAGATCCATTTATTTTCTATGGCTCGCCGATCATCGGGCAAGTCAGTCAAAGTCCATACTTCGTTTTCATACATGGATCCTATCTCGGATTTCATGGCTTCTAGCCATTTGTCGGAATCCGGGCCCGCCATCGCTTCTTCATAGTTCGAAGGTTCACCGTTGTCTAACAACATGATTTCCAGGACAGGGTTGCCGTACCACTCTGGTGCGGAACGTGTCCTTGTGGACCTACGAAGTTCAGCAGTAACTTGATCCGAAGCTTCATGATCATCATCATTAACTTCCTCCCCAGTCGGTGTAGGCACCACAGGAACATCTTCCCGCGCTGCGCTACTTTCCGGTTCGGAAGGGGTGACTATCACCTCATCAAGTTCCACTTTCCTCCCACTTAATTCTTTCGAGAGAAACTCTTTCTCCAGAAAGGACCCGTTCTTGGCAACAAAGATCTTGCCTTCGGATCTGAGGTAGAAGGTATACCCAATGGTTTCCTTAGGGTATCCTATGAAGACGCATTTTTCCGACTTGGGTTCGAGCTTTTCAGGTTGAAGTTTCTTGACATAAGCATCGCATCCCCAAACTTTTAGAAACGACAGCTTAGGTTTCTTCCCAAACCATAATTCATACGGTGTCGTCTCAACGGATTTCGACGGAGCCCTATTTAAAGTGAATGCGGCAGTCTCTAAAGCATAGCCCCAAAATGAGAGCGGTAGATCGGTAAGAGACATCATAGATCGCACCATATCCAATAGAGTGCGATTACGACGTTCGGACACACCATTTCGCTGAGGTGTTCCAGGCGGCGTGAGTTGTGAAACGATTCCACATTTCCTTAAGTGTGTGCCAAATTCGTGACTTAAATATTCTCCTCCACGATCTGATCGTAAGAACTTTATTTTCCTGTCACGTTGATTCTCAACCTCACTCTGAAATTCCTTGAACTTTTCAAAGGTTTCAGACTTGTGTTTCATTAGGTAGACATACCCATATCTACTTAAGTCATCAGTGAGAGTGAGAACATAACGATAGCCACCGCGAGCCTCAACACTCATTGGACCGCACACATCAGTATGTATGATTTCCAATAAGTTGGTTGCTCGCTCCATTGTTCCGGAGAACGGAGTCTTGGTCATCTTACCCATGAGGCATGGTTCGCACGTGTCAAATGATTCGTAATCAAGAGACTCCAAAAGTCCATCTGCATGGAGCTTCTTCATGCGTTTGACACCAATGTGACCAAGGCGGCAGTGCCACAAGTATGTGGGACTATCGTTATCAACTTTACATCTTTTGGTATTCACACTATGAATATGTGTAACATCACGTTCGAGATTCATCAAGAATAAACCATTGACCAGCGGGGCATGACCATAAAACATATCTCTCATATAAATAGAACAACCATTATTCTCGGATTTAAATGAGTAGCCATCTCGAATTAAACGAGATCCAGATACAATGTTCATGCTCAAAGCTGGCACTAAATAACAATTATTGAGGTTTAAAACTAATCCCGTAGGTAAATGCAGAGGTAGCGTGCCGACGGCGATCACATCGACCTTGGAACCATTCCCGACGCGCATCGTCACCTCGTCCTTTGCCAGTCTCCGCTTATTCCGCAGTTCCTGTTTTGAGTTACAAATATGAGCAACCGCACCGGTATCAAATACCCAGGAGCTACTACGAGTACTGGTAAGGTACACATCAATTACATGTATATCACATATACCTTTGGTGTTGCCGGCCTTCTTGTCCGCTAAGTATTTGGGGCAGTTCCGCTTCCAGTGACCACTTCCCTTGCAATAAAAGCACTCAGTCTCAGGCTTGGGTCCATTCTTCGACTTCTTCCCAGCAACTGGCTTACCGGGCGCGGCAACTCCCTTGCCGTCCTTCTTGAAGTTCTTCTTACCCTTGCCTTTCTTGAACTTAGTGGTTTTATTCACCATCAACACTTGATGTTCCTTTCTGATCTCCACCTCCGCTGATTTCAGCATTGAATATACCTCAGGAATGGTCTTTTCCATCCCCTGCATATTGAAGTTCATCACAAAGCTCTTGTAGCTCGGTGGAAGCGACTGAAGGATTCTGTCAATGACCGCGTCATCCGGGAGATTAACTCCCAGCTGAGACAAGCGGTTGTGTAACCCAGACATTCTGAGTATGTGCTCACTAACAGAACTATTTTCCTCCATTTTACAGCTGAAGAACTTGTCGGAGACTTCATATCTCTCGACCCGGGCATGAGCTTGGAAAACCATTTTCAGCTCTTTGAACATCTCATATGCTCCATGTTTCTCAAAACGCTTTTGGAGCCCCGGTTCTAAACTGTAAAGCATGCCGCACTGAACGAGGGAGTAATCATCAGCACGTGATTGCCAAGCGTTCATAACGTCTTGGTTCTCTGGGATGGGTGCTTCACCTAGCGGTGCTTCTAGGACATAATCTTTCTTGGCAGCTATGAGGATGATCCTCAGGTTCCGGACCCAGTCCGTGTAGTTGCTGCCATCATCTTTCAGCTTGGTTTTCTCTAGGAACGCGTTGAAGTTGAGGACAACGTGGGCCATTTGATCTACAAGACATATTGTAAAGATTTTAGACTAAGTTCATGATAATTAAGTTCATCTAATCAAATTATTCAATGAACTCCCACTCAGATAGACATCCCTCTAGTCATCTAAGTGAAACATGATCCGAGTTAACTAGGCCGTGTCCTATCATCACGTGACACGGACTAGTCAAGATCGGTGAACATCTCCGTGTTGATCGTATCTTCTATACGACTCATGCTCGACCTTTCGGTCTTCCATGTTCCGAGGCCATGTCTGTACATGCTAGGCTCGTCAAGTCAACCTAAGTGTATTGCGTGTGTTCCGAGGCCATGTCTGTACATGCTAGGCTCGTCAACACCCGTTGTATGCGAACGTTAGAATCTATCACACCCGATCATCACGTGGTGCTTTGAAACAATGAACCTTCGCAACAGTGCACAGTTAGGGAGAACACTTTCTTTAAATTATTATAAGGGATCATCTTACTTACTACTGTCGTTCTAAGCAAATAAGATGCAAAACATGATAAACATCACATGCAATCAAATAGTGACATGATATGGCCATTATCATTTTGCTCCTTTGATCTCCATCTTCGGGGCGCCATGATCATCTTCGTCACCGGCATGACACCATGATCTCCATCATCGTGTCTTCATGAAGTTGTCACGCCAACGATTACTTCTACTTCTATGGCTAACGCGTTTAGCAATAAAGTAAAGTAATTTACATGGCGTTATTCAATGACACGCAGGTCATACAAAAAATAAAGACAACTCCTATGGCTCCTGCCGGTTGTCATGCTCATCAACATGCAAGTCGTGATTCCTATTACAAGAATATGATCAATCTCATACATCACATATATCATTCATCACATCTTCTGGCCATATCACATCACAAGGCACATGCTGCAAAAACAAGTTAGACGTCCTCTAATTGTTGTTGCAAGTTTTTACGTGGCTTCTATAGGTTTCTAGCAAGAACGTTTCTTACCTACGTAAAACCACAACATGATATGCCAATTTCTATTTACCCTTCATAAGGACCCTTTTCATCGAATCCGTTCCGACTAAAGTGGGAGAGACAGACACCCGCTAGCCACCTTATGCAACTAGTGCATGTCAGTCGGTGGAACCTGTCTCACGTAAGCGTACGTGTAAGGTTGGTCCGGGCCGCTTCATCCCACAATACCGCCAAAACAAGATAAGACTAGTAGTGGCAAGAAAAATTTACAACATCTATGCCCACAACTGCTTTGTGTTCTACTCGTGCATAGTAACTACGCATAGGCCTGGCTCTTGATGCTACTGTTGGGGATCGTAGCAGAATTTTAAAATTTCCTACGCATCACCAAGATCCATCTATGGAGTATACTAGCAACGAAGGGAAAGGAGTGTATCTACATACACTTGTAGATCGCGAGCGGAAGCGTTCAAGTGAACGGGGTTGATGGAGTCGTACTCGCCGTGATCCAAATCACCGATGACCGAGTGCCGAACGGACGGCACCTCCGCGTTCAACACACGTACAGAGCAGCAACGTCTCCTCCTTCTTGATCCAGCAAGGGGGAAGGAGAGGTTGATGGAGATCCAGCAGCACGACGGCGTGGTGGTGGAAGTAGCGGGGATCCCGGCAGGGCTTCGCCAAGCGCAAGCGGGAGGGAGAGGTGTTGCAGGGGGAGAGGGAGGCGCCAGGGGCTGTGTTGTTGCTGCCCTCCCTCCCCCCACTATTTATAGGGGTCCTGGGGGGGCGGCGGCCACCCTGGAGATCCCATCTGAGGGGGGGGGGGGGCGGCCAAGGGGTAGCTTGCCCCCCAAGGCAAGTGGGGCGCCCCCCACCCCTAGGGTTTCCAAACCTAGGCGCAGGGGGAGGCCCAAGGGGGGCGCCCCAGCCCACTAAGGGCTGGTTCCCTTCCCACTTCAGCCCATGGGGCCCTCCGGGATAGGTGGCCCCACCCGGTGGACCCCCGGGACCCTTCCGGTGGTCCCGGTACAATACCGATAACCCCCGAAACTTTCCCGGTCGCCGAAACTGGACTTCCTATATATAATTCTTCACCTCCGGACCATTCCGGAACTCCTCGTGACGTCCGGGATCTCATCCGGGACTCCGAACAACTTTCGGGTTTCCGCATACTAATATCTCTACAACCCTAGCGTCACCGAACCTTAAGTGTGTAGACCCTACGGGTTCGGGAGACATGCAGACATGACCGAGACGCCTCTCCGGTCAATAACCAACAGCGGGATCTGGATACCCATGTTGGCTCCCACATGTTCCACGATGATCTCATCGGATGAACCACGATGTCGAGGATTCAATCAATCCCGTATACAATTCCCTTTGTCAATCGGTACGTTACTTGCCCGAGATTCGATCGTCGGTATCCCAATACCTTGTTCAATCTCGTTACCGGAAAGTCACTTTACTCGTACCGTAATGCATGATCCCGTGGCTAACTCCTTAGTCACATTGAGCTCATTATGATGATGCATTACCGAGTGGGCCCAGAGATACCTCTCCGTCATACGGAGTGACAAATCCCAGTCTCGATCCGTGCCAACTCAACAGACACTTTCGGAGATACCCGTAGTGCACCTTTATTGTCACCCAGTTACGTTGTGACGTTTGGTACACCCAAAGCACTCCTACGGTATCCGGGAGTTGCACGATCTCATGGTCTAAGGAAATGATACTTGACATTGGAAAAGCTCTAGCAAACGAACTACACGATCTTTTGTGCTATGCTTAGGATTGGGTCTTGTCCATCACATCATTCCCCTAATGATGTGATCCCGTTATCAATGACATCCAATGTCCATAGTCAGGAAACCATGACTATCTGTTGATCAACGAGCTAGTCAACTAGAGGCTTACTAGGGACACGTTGTGGTCTATGTATTCACACATGTATTACGATTTCCGGATAACACAATTATAGCATGAACAATAGACAATTATCATGAACAAGGAAATATAATAGTAACCATTTATTATTGCCTCTAGGGCATATTTCCAACAGTTGATGTAGAAGCCCTCCGTGATCGATGCCCCCTCCGGCGGATCTCCGGAACAGGCCCCAAGATGGGATCTCGTGGGTACAGAAGGTTGCAACGGTGGAATTAGGTTTTTGGCTCCGTATCTGATCGTTTGGGGGTACGTAGGTATATATAGGAGGAAGAAGTACGTCGGTGGAGCAACAGGGGGCCCACGAGGGTGAAGGGCGCGCCCTGGGGGGGGGGGGTAGGCTCGCCCCCCCGCCTTGTGGCTTCCCTGTTGGTTGCTTGACGTAGGGTCCAAGTCTCGTGGATCATGTTCATTCCAAAAATCACGTCCCCGAAGGTTTCATTTCGTTTGGACTCCGTTTGATATTCTTTTTCTGCGAAACTCTTAAATAGGCAAAAAACAGCAATTCTGGGCTGGGCCTCCGGTTAATAGGTTAGTCCCAAAAATAATATAAAAGTGAATAATAAAGCCCAATAATGTCCAAAACAGAAGATAATATAGCATGGAGCAATCAAAAATTATAGATACGTTGGAGACGTATCAGTGTCTCACATGCGCTTTAACTATTCGCTTAGTAGTAGCGTAGGTCGCTACTACTATACCCTGTCCGTGAGAGATATTTACTAATAGCGCGTTTGTTTTGCCCGACGCTATTAATAATATTTACTAGTAGCGAGGGGTTATTGTAGCGCGCTACTAGTAATTATCAGTAGCGAGGGTCAATATAGCGCGCTCCTAGTAAGCGTCTATCTATAAGCTATTTCCTAGTAGTGTGGTCTTGTTAACCATCAACACTTGATGCTCCTTATTGATTTCTACCTCCGCAGCTTTGAGCATAGCGAAGAGCTCGAGAATTGTCTTATCCATCCCTTGCATATTATATTTCATCACGAAGCCTTTGTAGCTTGGTGCTAGTGATTGAAGAACTCTGTCAATAACACTATCATCTGGAAGATTAACTCCCAGCTGAGTCAAGTGGTTATGAACCTAGACATTCTGAGTATATGTGTTCACTAACAGAATTGTTCTCCTCCATCTTGCAGCTATAGAACTTGTTGGAGACTTCATATCTCTCAACTCGGGCATTTGCTTGAAATATTAACTTCAATTCCTGGAACATCTCATATGGTCCATGATGTTCAAAACGTCTTTGAAGTCCCGATTCTAAGTCGTAAAGCATGGCACACTAAACTATCGAGTAGTCATCAGATCGAGCTTGCCAGATGTTCATAACATTAGCACCTGCTCCTGCAGCAGGCCTTTCACCTAGCGGTGCATCAAGGACATAATTCTTCTGTGCAGCAATGAGGATAATCCTCAAGTTATGGACCTAGTCCGTGTAGTTGCTACCATCATCTTTCAACTTAGCTTTCTCTAGGAACGCATTAAAATTCAAGGGAATGGTAGCACGGGCCATTGATCTACAATAACATAGATATGCAAAAACTATCAGGACTAAGTTCAATTAATCATATTACTTAAGAACTCCCACTTAGATAGACTCCCTCGAGTCATCTACATGATTACGTGATCCAAATCAACTAAACCATGTCCGATCATCACGTGAGATGGAGTAGTCTTCAATGGTGAACATCTCTATGTTGATCATATCTACTATATGATTCACGTTTGACCTTTCGGTCTCCAGTTTTCCGAGGCCATGTCTATACATGTTAGGCTCGTCAAGTTTAACACGAGTATTCCGCATGTGCAAAAGTGTCTTGCACCCGTTGTATGTGAACGTGGAGCTTATCACACCCGATCATCACGTGGTGTCAGCACGACAAACTTTCGCAACGGTGCATACTCAGGGAGAACACTTATACCTTGAAATTTTAGTAAGGGGTCATCTTATAATGCTACCGCCATACTAAGCAAAATAAGATGCATAAAAGATAAACATCACATGCAATCAAAATATGTGACATGATATGGCCATCATCATCTTGTGCCATTGATCTCCATCTCCAAAGCACTATCATGATTTCCATCGTCACCGGCTTGACACCTTTATCTCCATCATAGCGTCATGGTCGTCTCGCCAACTATTACTTCTACAACTATCGCTAACGCATAGTGATAAAGTAAGCAATTACATGGCGTTTGCATTTCATACAATAAAGCAACAACCATAAGGCTCCTGCCAGTTGCCGATAACTTTTACAAAACATGATCTTCTCATACAATAACGTATATCACATCATGTCTTGACCATATAACATCACAACATGCCCTGTAAAAACAAGTTAGACGTCCTCTACTTTGTTGTTGCAAGTTTTACGTGGCTGCTACGGGCTTCTAGTAAGAACCGTTCTTACCTACGCATCAAAACCACAACGGTGATTTATCAAGTTTGTTGTTTTAACCTTCAACGAGGACCGGCGGCAGTCAAATTCGATTCAACTAAAGTAGGAGAAACAGACACCTGCCAGCCATCTTTATGCCAAACTAGTTGCATGTCTGTCGGTGGAACCGGTCTCACGAACGTGGTCATGTAAGGTTGGTCCGGGCTGCTTCATCCAACAATACCGCCGAATCAAAACAAGACATTGGTGGTAAGCAGTATGACGATCACCGCCCACAACTCTTTGTGTTCTACTCGTGCATATCATCTACGCATAGACCTGGCTCGGATGCCACTGTTGGGAAACGTAGTATGCAATTTCAAAAAGCTTCCTACGCTCACGCAAGATCTATCTAGGAGATCCATAGCAACGAGAGGGGGAGAGTGTGTGTACGTACCCTCGTAGAGCGAAAGCGGAAGAGTTTAACAACGCGGTTGATGTAGTCGAACTTTTTCTCGTTCCGACCGATCAAGCACCAAACGTACGACACCTCCGAGTTCTGCACACGTTCAGCTCGATGACGTCAAACTCTTGATCCAGCAAAGTGTCGAGGGAGAGTTTCGTCAGCACGACGACGTGGTGACGATGATGGTGAAGTGGTCCGTGCAGGGCTTCGCCTAAGCACTACGTGAATATGACCGGAGGCGTAAACTGTGGAGGGGGGCACCGCACAAGGCAAGGAATCAATGTGGTGTGTTCTAGCGGTGCCCCCCCCCCCCCCACAGACACACACACACACACACACACACACACACACACACACACACACACACATATATATATAGGTGGGAGAGGGAGGGGAGCACCAAGGGGCGCCCCAATTAGGTGGGATCCTACTTGGGCGCCTCCTCCAAATCGGCCTCCCCCCTTCCATATGCATCGAAGGGGGAAGGAGAGGGGAGAGGGAAGGAAAGGGGGAGGCCGAATCCTCCCCTTTCCTTCTCCCTTCCCTTATTTTCCTTCTCCTCCTATTCGGCCTATAGGGGGGCGTACCAGCCCATAGGGGCTGGTGTTGGGAATCGTAGCATAATTTAAAATTTTCCTACGCTCACCAAGATGCATCTATGGAGTCTACTAGCAACGAGGGGAAAGGAGTGCATCTACATACCCTTGTAGATCGCGAGCGGAAGCGTTCCAATGAACGTGGATGATGGAGTCGTACTCGCCGTGATCCAAATCACCGATGACCGAGTGCCGAACGGACGGCACCTCCGCGTTCAACACACGTACGGTGCAGCGACGTCTCCTCCTTCTTGATCCAGCAAGGGGGAAGGAGAGGTTGATGGAGATCCAACAGCACGACGGTGTGGTGGTGGATGTAGCGGGTCTCCGGCAGGGCTTTGCCGAGCTTCTGCGAGAGAGAGAGAGAGGTGTTGCAGGGGAGGAGGGAGGCGCCCAAGGCTGTGTGTTGCTGCCCTCCCTCCCCCCTTTATATAGGCCCCCTGGGGGGGCGCCGGCCCAGGGAGATGGGATCTCCAAGGGGGGGCGGCGGCCAAAGGGGGGAAGGGGTGCCTTGCCCCCCAAGGCAAGGGGGAAGCTCCCCCCTAGGGTTCCCAACCCTAGGCGCATGGGGGGAGGCCCAAGGAGGGCGCCCCAGCCCACTAAGGGCTGGTTCCCTTCCACTTTCAGCCCACGGGGCCCTCCGGGATAGGTGGCCCCACCCGGTGGACCCCCGGGACCCTTCCGGTGGTCCCGGTACAATACCGGTAACCCCCGAAACTTTCCCGGTGGCCAAAACTGGACTTCCTATATATAATTCTTCACCTCCGGACCATTCCGGAACCTCTCGTGACGTCCGGGATCTCATCCGGGACTCCGAACAACTTTCGGGTTTCCGCATACATATATCTCTACAACCCTAGCGTCACTGAACCTTAAGTGTGTAGACCCTACGGGTTCGGGAGACATGCAGACATGATCGAGACGCCTCTCCGGCCAATAACCAACAGCGGGATCTGGATACCCATGTTGGCTCCCACATGTTCCACGATGATCTCATCGGATGAACCACGGTGTCGAGGATTCAATCAATCCGTATGCAATTCCCTTTGTCAATCGGTATGTTACTTGCCCGAGATTCGATCGTCGGTATCCCAATACCTTGTTCAATCTCGTTACCGGCAAGTCTCTTTACTCGTACCGCAATGCATGATCCCGTGACTAACGCCTTAGTCACATTGAGCTCATTATGATGATGCATCACCGAGTGGGCCCAGAGATACCTCTCCGTCACACGGAGTGACAAATCCCAGTCTCGATCCGTGCCAACCCAACAGACACTTTCGGAGATACCCGTAGTGCACCTTTATAGTCACCCAGTTACGTTGTGACGTTTGGCACACCCAAAGCACTCCTATGGTATCCGGGAGTTGCACGATCTTGTGGTCTAAGGAAAAGATACTTGACATTGGAAAAGCTCTAGCAAACGAAACTACACGATCTTTTATGCTATGCTTAGGATTGGGTCTTGTCCATCACATCATTCTCCTAATGATGTGATCCCGTTATCAATGACATCCAATGTCCATAGTCAGGAAACCATGACTATCTGTTGATCAACGAGCTAGTCAACTAGAGGCTTACTAGGGACACGTTGTGGTCTATGTATTCACACATGTATTACGATTTCCGGACAATACAATTATAGCATGAATAATAGACAATTAGCATGAACAAAGAAATATAATAATAACCATTTATTATTGCCTCTAGGGCATATTTCCAACAGTCTCCCACTTGCACTAGAGTCAATAATCTAGTTACATTGTGATGAATCGAACACCCATTGCGTCCTGGTGTTGATCATGTTTTGCCCTAGGGAGAGGTTTAGTCAACGGATCTGCTACATTCAGGTCCGTATGTACTTTACAAATATCTATGTCTCCATTTTGAACACTTTCACGAATGGAGTTGAAGCGACGCTTGATATGCCTGGTCTTCCTGTGAAACCTGGGCTCCTTCGCAAGGGCAATAGCTCCAGTGTTGTCACAGAAGAGAGTCATCGGGCCCGACGCATTGGGAATCACCCCTAGGTCGGTAATGAACTCCTTCATCCAGACTGCTTCCTGTGCTGCCTCCGAGGCTGCCATGTACTCCGCTTCACATGTAGATCCCGCCACGACGCTTTGCTTGCAACTGCACCAGCTTACTGCTCCTCCATTCAATATATACACGTATCCGGTCTGTGACTTCGAGTCATCCAGATCTGTGTCGAAGCTAGCGTCGACGTAACCCTTTACGACGAGCTCTTCGTCACCTCCATAAACGAGAAACATATCCTTAGTCCTCTTCAGGTACTTCAGGATATTCTTGACCGCTGTCCAGTGTTCCATGCCGGGATTACTTTGGTATCTTCCTACCAAACTTACGGCAAGGTTTACATCAGGTCTGGTACACAGCATGGCATACATAATAGACCCTATGGCCGAGGCATAGGGGATGACACTCATCTTTTCTATATCTTCTGCCGTGGTCGGGCATTGAGCCGTGCTCAATTGCACACCTTGCAATACAGGCAAGAACCCCTTCTTGGACTGATCCATATTGAACTTCTTCAATATCTTGTCAAGGTATGTACTCTGTGAAAGACCAATGAGGCGTCTTGATCTATCTCTATAGATCTTGATGCCTAATATATAAGCAGCTTCTCCAAGGTCCTTCATTGAAAAACACTTATTCAAGTAGGCCTTTATACTTTCCAAGAATTCTATATCATTTCCCATCAATAGTATGTCATCCACATATAATATGAGAAATGCTACAGAGCTCCCACTCACTTTCTTGTAAACATAGGCTTCTCCATAAGTCTGTGTAAACCCAAATGCTTTGATCATCTCATCAAAGCGAATGTTCCAACTCCGAGATGCTTGCACCAGCCCATAAATGGAGCGCTGGAGCTTGCATACTTTGTTAGCATTCTTAGGATCGACAAAACCTTCCGGCTGCATCATATACAACTCTTCCTTAAGGAAGCCGTTAAGGAATGCCGTTTTGACGTCCATCTGCCATATCTCATAATCATAGTATGCGGCAATTGCTAACATGATTCGGACGGACTTCAGCTTCGCTACGGGTGAGAAAGCCTGATCGTAGTCAACCCCTTGAACTTGTCGATAACCCTTAGCGACAAGTCGAGCTTTGTAGATGGTCACATTACCATCTGCGTCCGTCTTCTTCTTAAAGATCCATTTGTTTTCTATGGCTCGCCGCTCATCGGGCAAGTCAGTCAAAGTCCATACTTTGTTTTCATACATGGATTCTATCTCGGATTTCATGGCTTCTAGCCATTTGTCGGATTCCGGGCCCGCCATCGCTTCTTCATAGTTCGAAGGTTCACCGTTGTCTAACAACATGATTTCCAGGACAGGGTTGCCGTACCACTCTGGTGCGGAACGTGTCCTTGTGGAACTACGAAGTTCAGTAACTTGATCTGAAGCTTCATGATCATCATCATTAACTTCCTCCCCAGTCGGTGTAGGCACCACAGGGACATTTTCCCGCGCTGCGCTACTTTCCGGTTCGGAAGGGGTGACTATCACCTCATCAAGTTCCACTTTCCTCCCACTCAATTCTTTCGAGAGAAACTCCTTCTCTAGAAAGGACCCGTTCTTGGCAACGAAGATCTTGCCCTCGGATCTGAGGTAGAAGGTATACCCAATAGTTTCCTTAGGGTATCCTATGAAGACGCATTTTTCCGACTTGGGTTCGAGCTTTTCAGGTTGAAGTTTCTTGACATAAGCATCGCATCCCCAAAATTTTAGAAACGACAGCTTAGGTTTCTTCCCAAACCATAATTCATACGGTGTCGTCTCAACGGATTTCGACGGAGCCCTATTTAAAGTGAATGCGGCAGTCTCTAAAGCATAGCCCCAAAATGAGAGCGGTAAATCGGTAAGAGACATCATAGATCGCACCATATCCAATAGAGTGCGATTATGACGTTCGGACACACCATTTCTCTGAGGTGTTCCAGGCGGCGTGAGTTGTGAAACTATTCCACATTTCCTTAAGTGTGTACCAAATTCGTGACTTAAATATTCTCCACCACGATCTGATCGTAAGACTTTTATTTTTCTGTCACGTTGATTCTCAACTTCACTCTGAAATTCCTTGAACTTTTCAAAGGTTTCAGACTTGTGTTTCATTAGGTAGACATACCCATATCTACTTAAATCATCAGTGAGAGTGAGAACATAACGATATCCTCCGCGAGCCTCAACACTCATTGGACCGCACACATCGGTATGTATGATTTCCAATAAGTTGGTTGCTTGCTCCATTGTTCCGGAGAACGGAGTCTTGGTCATCTTACCCATGAGGCATGGTTCGCACGTGTCAAATGATTCGTAATCAAGAGACTCCAAAAGTCCATCTGCATGGAGCTTCTTCATGCGCTTGACACCAATGTAACCAAGGCGGCAGTGCCACAAGTATGTGGGACTATCGTTATCAACTTTATATCTTTTGGTATTCACACTATGAACATGTGTAACATCACGTTCGAGATTCATCAAAAATAAACCATTGACCAGCGGGGCATGACCATAAAACATATTTCTCAAATAAACAGAACAACCATTATTCTCGAATTTAAATGAGTAGCCATCTCGAATTAAACGAGATCCAGATACAATGTTCATGCTCAAAGCTGGCACTAAATAACAATTATTGAGGTTTAAAACTAATCCCGTAGGTAGATGCAGAGGTAGCGTCCGACGGCGATCACATCGACCTTGGAACCATTCCCGACGCGCATCGTCACCTCATCCTTCGCCAGTCTCCGTTTATTCCGTAGTTCCTGTTTTGAGTTACAAATATGAGCAACCGCACCGGTATCAAATACCCAGGAGCTACTACGAGTACTGGTAAGGTACACATCAATTACATGTATATCACATATACCTTTGGTGTTGCCGGCCTTCTTCTTGTCCGCTAAGTATTTGGGGCAGTTCCGCTTCCAGTGACCACTTCCCTTGCAATAAAAGCACTCAGTCTCAGGCTTGGGTCCATTCTTTGACTTCTTCCCGGTAACTGGTTTACCGGGCGCGGCAACTCCCTTGCCGTCCTTCTTGAAGTTCTTCTTACCCTTGCCCTTCTTGAACTTAGTGGTTTTATTCACCATCAACACTTGATGTTCTTTTCCGATCTCCCCTTCCGCTGATTTCAGCATTGAATATACCTCGGGAATGGTCTTTTCCATCCCCTGCATATTGTAGTTCATCACAAAGCTCTTGTAGCTTGGTGGAAGCGACTGGAGGATTCTGCCAATGACCGCGTCATCCGGGAGATTAACTCCCAGCTGAGACAAGCGGTTGTGCAACCCAGACATTCTGAGTATGTGCTCACTAACAGAACTGTTCTCCTCCATTTTACAGCTGAAGAACTTGTCGGAGACATCATATCTCTCGACCCGGGCATGAGCTTTAAAAACTAATTTCAGCTCCTCGAACATCTCATATGCTCCATGTTTCTCAAAACGCTTTTGGAGACCCGGTTCTAGGCTGTAAAGCATGCCGCACTGAACGAGGGAGTAATCATCAGCACGTGATTGCCAAGCGTTCATAACATCTTGGTTCTCTGGGATTGGTGCTTCACCTAGCGGTGCTTCTAAGACATAATCTTTCTTGGCTACTATGAGGATGAGCCTCAGGTTCCGGACCCAGTCCGTATAGTTGCTGCCATCATCTTTCAGCTTGGTTTTCTCTAGGAACGCGTTGAAATTGAGGACAACGTTGGCCATTTGATCTACAATACATAGTGTAAAGATTTTAGACTAAGTTCATGATAATTGAGTTCATCTAATCAAATTATTTAATGAACTCCCACTCAGATAGACATCCCTCTAGTCATCTAAGTGATACATGATCCGACTTTAACTAGGCCGTGTCCGATCATCACGTGAGACGGACTAGTCAAGATTGGTGAACATCTCCATGTTGATCGTATCTTCTATACGACTCATGCTCGACCTTTCGGTCCTCCGTGTTCCGAGGCCATGTCTGTACATGCTAGGCTCGTCAAGTCAACCTAAGTGTATTGCGTGTGTTCCGAGGCCATGTCTATACATGCTAGGCTCGTCAACACCCATTGTATTCGAACGTTAGAATCTATCACACCCGATCATCACGTGGTGCTTCGAAACAACGAACCTTCGCAACGGTGCACAGTTAGGGTGAACACTTTCTTGAAATTATTATAAGGGATCATCTTACTTACTACCGTCGTTCTAAGCAAATAAGATGCAAAAACATGATAAACATCACATGCAATCAAATAGTGACATGATATGGCCAATATCATCATGCTCCTTTGATCTCCATCTTCGGGGCACCATGATCATCTTCGTCACTGGCATGACACCATGATCTCCATCATCATGATCTCCATCACTGTGTCTTCATGAAGTCGTCACGCCAACGATTACTTCTACTTGTATGGCTAATGCGTTTAGCAACAAAGTAAAGTAAATTACATGGCGTTATTCAATGACACGCAGGTCATGCAAAATAATAAAGACAACTCCTATGGCTCCTGCCGGTTGTCATACTCATCGAAATGCAAGTCGTGATTCCTATTACAAGAATATGATCAATCTCATACATCACATATATCATTCATCACATCTTCTGGCCACATCACATCACATAGCACTTGCTGCAAAAACAAGTTAGACGTCCTCTAATTGTTGTTGCAAGTTTTTACGTGGTTTGTAGGTTTCTAGCAAGAACGTTTTCTTACCTACGTATGACCACAACGTGATTTGCCAATTTCTATTTACCCTTCATAAGGACCCTTTTCATCGAATCCGTTCCGACTAAAGTAGGAGAGACAGACACCCGCTAGCCACCTTATGCAACTAGTGCATGTCAGTCGGTGGAACCTGTCTCACGTAAGCGTACGTGTAAGGTCGGTCCGGGCCGCTTCATCCTACAATGCCGCCGAAACAAGAAACGACTAGTAGCGGCAAGAAGAATTGGCAAACTCAACGCCCACAACTGCTTTGTGTTCTACTCGTGCATAGTAACTACGCATAGGCCTGGCTCATGATGCCACTGTTGGGAATCGTAGCATAATTTAAAATTTTCCTACGCTCACCAAGATGCATCTATGGAGTCTAGCAACGAGGGGAAAGGAGTGCATCTACATACCCTTGTAGATCGCGAGCGGAAGCGTTCCAATGAACGTGGTTGATGGAGTCGTACTCGCCGTGATCCAAATCACCGATGACCGAGTGCCGAACGGACGGCACCTCCGCGTTCAACACACGTACGGTGCAGCGACGTCTCCTCCTTCTTGATCTAGCAAGGGGGAAGGAGAGGTTGATGAAGATCCAACAGCACGACGGCGTGGTGGTGGATGTAGCGGGTCTCTGGCAGGGCTTTGCCGAGCTTCTGCGAGAGAGAGAGAGAGGTGTTGCAGGGGAGGAGGGAGGCGCCCAAGGCTGTGTGTTGCTGCCCTCCCTCCCCCCTTTATATAGGCCCCCTGGGGGGGCGCCGGCCCAGGGAGATGGGATCTCCAAGGGGGGGCGGCGGCCAAAGGGGGGGAAGGGGTGCCTTGCCCCCCAAGGCAAGGGGGAAGCTCCCCCCTAGGGTTCCCAACCCTAGGCGCATGGGGGGAGGCCCAAGGGGGGCGCCCCAGCCCACTAAGGGCTGGTTCCCTTCCACTTTCAGCCCACGGGGCCCTTCGGGATAGGTGGCCCCACCCGGTGGACCCCCGGGACCCTTCCGGTGGTCCCGGTACAATACCGGTAACCCCCGAAACTTTCCCGGTGGCCGAAACTGGACTTCCTATATATAATTCTTCACCTCCGGACCATTCCGGAACCTCTCGTGACGTCCGGGATCTCATCCGGGACTCCGAACAACTTTCGGGTTTCCGCATACATATATCTCTACAACCCTAGCGTCACCGAACCTTAAGTGTGTAGACCCTACGGGTTCGGGAGACATGCAGACATGACCGAGACGCCTCTCCGGCCAATAACCAACAGCGGGATCTGGATACCCATGTTGGCTCCCACATGTTCCACGATGATCTCATCGGATGAACCACGGTGTCGAGGATTCAACCAATCCGTATGCAATTCCCTTTGTCAATCGGTATGTTACTTGCCCGAGATTCGATCGTCGGTATCCCAATACCTTGTTCAATCTCGTTACCGGCAAGTCTCTTTACTCGTACCGCAATGCATGATCCCGTGACTAACGCCTTAGTCACATTGAGCTCATTATGATGATGCATCACCGAGTGGGCCCAGAGATACCACTCCGTCACACGGAGTGACAAATCCCAGTCTCGATCCGTGCCAACCCAACAGACACTTTCGCAGATACCCGTAGTGCACCTTTATAGTCACCCAGTTACGTTGTGACGTTTGGCACACCCAAAGCACTCCTACGGTATCCGGGAGCTGCACGATCTCATGGTCTAAGGAAAAGATACTTGACATTGGAAAAGCTCTAGCAAACGAAACTACACGATCTTTTATGCTATGCTTAGGATTGGGTCTTGTCCATCACATCATTCTCCTAATGATGTGATCCCGTTATCAATGACATCCAATGTCCATAGTCAGGAAACCATGACTATCTGTTGATCAGCGAGCTAGTCAACTAGAGGCTTACTAGGGACACGTTGTGGTCTATGTATTCATACATGTATTACGATTTCCGGACAATACAATTATAGCATGAATAATAGACAATTACCATGAACAAAGAAATATAATAATAACCATTTATTATTGCCTCTAGGGCATATTTCCAACAGCTGGTATGTCCCTCTCTTGGCCCATTAGGCCCATATAGTTTGCCGGGGGGGTGCCCGGAACCCCTTCCGGTGCCCCGATATGTACCCGGTACACCCGGAACACTTCGGGTGTCCGAATACTATCGTCCTATATATGAATCTTTACCTATCGACCATTTTGAGACACCTCGTCATGTCCGTGATCTCATCCGGGACTCCAAACAATATTCGGTCAACAAATCACATAACTCATATAATACAAAATCGTCATCGAATGTTAAGCGTTCAGATCCTACGAGTTCGAGAACTATGTAGACATGACCGAGACACCTCTCTGGTCAATAACCAACAGCAGAACCTAGATGCTCATATTGGTTCCCACATATTCTACGAAGATCTTTATTGGTCGTACCGTAATGACAACATACGTTATTCCCTTTGTCATCTGTATGTTACTTGCCCGAGATTCGATCGTTGGTATCTTCATACCTAGTTCAATCTCGTTACCGGCAAGTCTCTTTACTGGTTCCGTAATTCATCCCGCAACTAATTCATTAGTCACATTGCTTGCAAGGATTATTATGATGTGCATTACCGAGAGGGCCCAGAGATACCTCTCCGATACTCGAAGTGACAAATCCTAATCTCGATCTATGCCAACCCAACAAACACCTTCGGAGATACCTGTAGAGCATCTTTATAATCACCCGGTTACGTTATGAAATTTGATAGTACACAAGGTATTCCTCCGGTATCCGGGAGTTGCATAATCTCATAGTCAAAGGAATATGTATATGACATGAAGAAAGCAATAGCAATGAAACTTAACGATCATTATGCTAAGCTAATGGATGGGTCTTGTCCATCACATCATTCTCCTAATGATGTGACCCCGTTCATCAAATGACAACACATGTCTATGGTTAGGAAACTTAACCATCTTTGATTAACGAGCTAGTCTAGTAGAGGCTTACTAGGGCACTGTGTTTTGTCTATGTATCCACACATGTATCAAGGTTCCGGTAAATACAATTCTAGCATGAATAATAAACATTTATCATGATATAAGGAACTATAAATAACAACTTTATTATTGCCTCTAGGGCATATTTCCTTCAAATATTTCCTTCTTTCGTATCAATAATTGCACCAATCGTTCTAAGGAAAGGTCTACCAAGAATAATAGGGCATGTAGGATTGCAATCTATATAAAGCACAATAAAATCCATGGCACATAATTCCTATTAGCAATAATAAGAACATCATTAATCCTTCCCATAGGTTTCTTAATAGTGGAATCCGCTAGGTGCAAATTTAAGGAACAATCATCAAGTTTATGGAAACCTAGCACATCGCATAAAGTTTTTGGAATAGTAAAAACGCTAGCACCCGATTGAAACTTACAACTCAAGTTTTTCTTCAAAAGATCTCATCATAGCATCGACGATGTGTTTAGTAAAAGCCTTATTTTGATTATAAGCATGAGGTGAATTAAGCATAGATTATAACAAGGCAATACACTCAATTAAAGTGCAATTATAATAATTAAAATCCTTGAAGTCCAAAAGAGTGGGCTCTTCACTAGTTAAAGTTTTGACCTCGCCAAACCCACTTTTATCAATTTTTTCATTAAGATCTTCACCCTCCAAATTATTGGGACGCCTTATAGATAAAGTTAACTCATCTCCAGTCCCTTCTTTATAAAGTTTTATACTAGCAAACAAAGATTCAATAGGAGTCACATCAATCACTTTAAGATCTTCATCATGATTATCGCAAAAACTAGAAGAACATACTTTTCTAGCCATTCTCTCTTAGCACGCATCCTAGCGGTTCTCTCCCTACTTTCATTAATAGAAATTTGAATAGCTTTCAGAGACTCATTAATATCAAGCTTGGGTGGCATAGATCTAATCTTAAAGGAATCAATCTCATGAGAAATTATATCAACATTTCTAGCCACATCATCAATCTTAAGCAATTTTTCTTCTACCATAGCATTGACAATATTTTGGGAGTTAATAAAATATTTAATATTATTCTCAAGATTAGAGGGTATCTTACTATAATTTCCATAAGAATTGTTGTAGGAATGAACATAATTATTAGAGGAATTACTAGGAAACTACCTAGGATTTAAATTACCTCTATACGCGTTATTACCAAAATTGTTCCGACCAACAAAATTCACATCCATAGATTCATTATTATTCTCAATTAAAGCAGACAAAGGCATATCATTAGGATCAATAGGAGCACTCTTGCTAGCAATCAATTTCATAAGTTCATCCATCTTTCCACTCAAAGTATTAATTTCTTCAATAGCATGCACTTTTTTACTAGTAGATCTTTCGGTATTGCCATTGAGAGTAATTTGCCGTAATATTATCTAGGAGTTTAGTAGCTTCTCCTAATGCGATTTCCATAAAAGTACCACCCGCGGCGGAATCTAAAAGATTTCTAGATGCAAAATTCAATCCAACATATAAAAAAATTGTATGATCATCCATAAACTTAAACCATGAGTAGGGCAATTTCTTACTCCCTCCATTCCCTTATACAAGGCCACTATCAAAAATACATTTTGCATCAGTATAAGGCCACCAACAATAACCGAGGCAAAAATTAATGATGTTTCCTCGTAGTAGCAACTTTTTAATACTTACATGCATGTAGTCATAATGACACTCACCTATTTCCTTCCATTCATTCGTTGCATGCTTGTGGTGTATTAATGATTCCGATTAATGATAAGAAAAATTGACTTGCAAATCAGTCATTAAATTTTATCTTGATACTTGTAATCTGAGTTTGTGGCCTTGTATAAGGGAATGGAGGGAGTATCATTTATTTCATCCTCTCCCATGACTGTGCAACATGTTTATGATCTAGTTGCTTAAAATTCATTATATCGTTCCTAAGGGAGATGATCTTAGCGGGAGGAAAATACTTGGAAATAAAAGCATCCTTACACTTGTTCCATGAATAATTACTATTTTTAGTCAAGGATGAAAACCAAGTTTTAGCATGATCTCGTAGTGAGAATGGAAATAGCTTCAATTTAACAATATCATTATCCACATCTTTTTTATTTTACATATCACACAATTCAAGGAAAGTATTTAGATGGGATGTAGCATCTTCATTAGGACTACCAGAATATTGTTCTTTCATAACAAGATTCAACAAAGCGGCAGTAATTTCATAAGATTCCGCACTAGTGGCGGGAGCAATCGGAGTACTAATAAAATCATTATTATTAGTGTTGGAAAAATCACACAACTTAGTATTTTCTTGAGACATCGTGCCAAAGCAAGCAATCTAGCACACAAGCAAACAAAAGGCAAACGAAAAAAGCGAACAAAAATAAGGCGAATAAAAAAGGCAAATATTTTTGTGTTTTTCTAAAAACATTTTAGAAGTGGGGGAGAAGAAAACGAGAGGCAAATGACGAATAATGTAAACGCAAGAGATGAAAGTTTATGATGGGTACTTGGTAGACTTGATGTAGATCATCCCCGGCAACGGCGCCAGAAACTCTTCCTGCTACTTCTTGACCTTGCATTGGTTTTTCGATTGAAGAGGAAAGGGTGATGCAGCAAAGTAGAGATACGTAATTCCCTCAGTTAAGAACCAAGGTATCAATCCAGTAGGAGAAACACACAAGTCTACAATGATAGCACCTACACAAACAAACAAATACTTACACCCAACGCGATAAAGGGGTTGTCAATCACTTCACCATTACTTGCAAGGATGAGATCTGATAGAGATAGGTATAAAAGAAAAAAGTGCAAAATAAATTAAAGGTAAATAAATTGCAGTAAGGTATTTTTGGGTTTTTGGTTTTATAGATCTGAAAATAATATGATAAAAATAGACCCGGGGGGCATAGTTTTCACTAGAGGCTTCTCTCTTGAAAGAACGCATACCGTGGGTAAACAAATTATTGTTGAGAAATTGATAGAAAAGCGAATAATTATGATGATATCTAAGGCAATGATAATGAATATAGCTATCACGTCTGTGACAAGTAGACCGGCTCGTGTCTGCATCTACTCGTATTACTCCACACATCGACCGCTATCCAGCATGCATCTAGTGTATTAAGTTAACAAGAACGGAGTAACGCCTTAAGCAAGATGACATGATGTAGAGGGATATATCCAATCAATATGGACAAACCCCATGTTTTTATCCTTAATGGCAACAATACAATATCTGTCATGTCCCTTTCTGTCACTGGGAATAAGCACCGCAGGATTGAACCCATTACAAAGCACCTCTCCCATGGCAAGAAAAATCAATCTAGGTGGACAAACCAAATCAATAGATCGGAGAGAAATACAAAGCTATCTTAATCATGCATAAAAGATTTCAGAGAAGACTCAAATAATATTCATAGATAATCTGATCATAAATCCACAATTCATCGGATCTCAACAAACGCACCGCAAAAGAAGATTACATCGAATAGATCTCCAAGAACATTGAGGAGAACATTGTATTAGAGATCAAAGAGAGAAAAGAAGCCATCTAGCTACTAGCTATAGACACATGGGTCTGTGGTAAACTACTCACACATCATTAGAAGGGCAGCAAGGTTGATGTAGAAGCCCTTCGTGGTCGAATCCCCCTCCGGCAGAGTACCAGAAAAGGCCTCCAGATGGGATCTCACGAGGACAGAAACTTGCGGCGGCGGAAGAGTATTTTTGGTGTGCCCTCTGGCATACGGGGAATATTTGGGTATTTATAGAACAAAGATTAGGGTTAGAGGAGCATCAGGGGGCCCACAAGCCTAGGGGCACCCCCCTAGGGCGCGCCCTCCGAGCTTGTCGCCAACTGATGGCCCCTCTGACCTCCTCCCGAAGGTTCCTGTGTGTCTTCTGGTCCAAGAAAAATCCTCAAAAAGTTTCGTTTCGTTTGGTATTGATTTTCTGTAAAAGAGAAAAACAAGGAAAGAACAACAACTGGCACTTGGCACTAGGTTAATAAGTTAGTCCCAAAAAATAATATATATATATATATATATATATATATATATATATATATATATAGCATAATGATGCATATAAACCATCAACTGACTCCTTTTGAACTTTTTTTAATAATATATGAATTTTTTGAGAAACATATTCACAATTGTAAAAAAACGGAGGACAGTCTTTTTCCTGAACCGACAACACAACACAACCCGAAAAAAACCTGCGAGCCAAGTGTGTTTTTCTTCATCGAGTGAGCGAACAGAAGGGAGCGAGCGAGCGATCTTCTTAATGGGCCGCCGGCCATGGCTGGTCGCTGTAGGCGGCACTTCTCCAACGGGCGCCTACAGTGCCCAATAGGAGCTCCCATCATCTGTAACACACACTCTCTGTCTAATAAGCCTGGGAGGGAGCTTGGGCGCCTACAGCGACCAATAGGAGCTCCCATCATCCGTGACGCACACTCTCTGTTTAATAAGTCAGGGAGGGAGCTTGCTAGGAGAAACCCCCGAGGGGTACGAGATAGCCGATCAGGCCTTTTACTCGGCCTTTCCCTCCCAGGGTCATCCCATAAGCCAAAACATGTCCCATAATATAAGAGCGTTTTTACATTAATGTAGTATTTAAAACGCTTCTATATTTTGAGACGGAAGGAGTAATTTTAAAAAATGATGTGCACATAGTTTACGAACCTTATTTTGTGCACATGGTTTTAATTCGTGTGAACAAAAAGGGAAAAGCTTGTGAACAGCCGACTGATCCAACACCGCGCGTCCGCCGCCTTGAGCGTGTGACGCGTGTCTCATGCATGGCCCGCCACTACATCTTTACTGTAATTTTTTTTGCAACAACATCCGTGTTGCAAAAGTACCTTCCGCAACAACACCGATGTTGCAAAAAATTGGAGACGTAAAAAAATATATGCAACAAGACGTGTGTTGAAAAAAAATATGCAACAAGACCGCTATTGTGACCTCTGCTGCAAAAAATATATTTGCAACACTAACCTCGTTGCAAATATTTTTGAACAAGACTTGTGTTGCAAAAGGAAACTTGCAACACACCCTCTGTTTCAGAAATGAGGATAACACTAAGCCACGAGATCCGGCGGATCCTTTAAAAAGATTCGCCGGCTGACGCGTAGCACGTCCAAAAAAAAAGTGCAACACAACACATGTTTCGCTCGTACGACACGTGCCCCACGTGACATGTGCCCTTGACTCCTCGTGAGTCGTGACCCTCCTCTAATTTTTCTGCAACAACTCCAATGTTGCAGAAGTTTCTCCCGTAACATAATATATGTTGCAAAAAAGTGAAGACAATTTTTTTTCAACAAACCTCGGTTATAAAAAGAAACTGAAACAAGACCTCGGTTGCAAAAAACATCTGCAACACAGACTGTGTTTCAGAAAGGTAAATAGCGGTTCCCACGGTTTGCAACAAGCATCCTGTTGCAGGACTTGTTCCGCAACACCGCCCTTGTTGCAAAAGGGAGGTGGCGCTTGTGAGTGGGTTAATCGGATGGACATCCCCGCGTCCATCCAACGGCCAGCAAGGCGGCGGATGTTTTCTAACTATCCGTCGGCGGACCCGTAGTGTGACCCGAACAAAAAATCCTTTTACAAAATATCATAGATTAGTCATAGAAAAATAAAAACATAAATTAGTTACAATATATATAAATTTAAAAACTTATGCACAGAAAAAAAAGTGCTGTGATGTTTGTACCTAAAATGCCATACAAAGAAGGAATTACTGTGATATGCTAAAAGAAATTGTCCACGAAATGGACGCATGAAACCAATGGGAATGGGCCTTCTTTGAAAATGGCCCAAACAACAAACGTGCAGGCACCAAGTAGACTAATCGGCGTTGAAGGCGCCGACTAGGGGTTCCTCCGTCAAAGGAGCCGGCCCATTAGATGTTTAACTGTGAAAAAGTAATCTGGAGGTACTGTAGCGTTGAGTACTGTAGCAAATACAGTAATGTAGCGTTCTGTTCACTGTAGTGCCCCGGTTTATCCGTCTACTTTTATTTCGAACATTTTATGAAACAAAGAATACATACGCCGAACAAATATTCAAACACACATTCAACATTTTTTAATACACATTGACTAATTTTTAAAAACAGTGAACTTTTTTGTAACAAAACGCTGAACAAATTTCAAATACACAATGAACATTTTGTACTATACGTTGAACAATTCTTAATATGTATAATGAACAAATTATAAATACAAAATGAAAATTTTGTAATATATGTTGAACAATTTCTTAATATACGATGAATATTTTTGTACTACACGATGAAAAAGTTTATATGCATGGTGAATTTTTCATAATATATGATGAACATTTTTTATAAATACACGGTGAAATTTCTATACTACAAAAAGGATAACGGAGAGAAGAAACAGAAAAAAAGAAAAAAAAGAAAGAAAAAAGGAAACGGAAAAATAAATCTAAAAAGAATAAAACCCAGTTCAAAAAAAGAGAAAACACCGTTCATGGAACCTTCTAGAAGGTTACCTAAACCGGCAAGAAACGTTCTACAAGGTTCCTCAAACAGGGACACCCCCCTGCGCCAAACAAAGAAACTAGTACATCGAAGGCAAAACGTTGGCCGGCCCTAGTGGAAGCGACGGGTGGATCGCTCTCAGTGAAGCTACGACGATTTGACGCTAACATGCGGTCATATAGGAACGACAAATCCTATTTCGCGTCTGTAGCACCTGCTACTAGTCTTTTTCCAAATGGGCGCACACCCTCTCTTCGCGCTGGTTCGGCCCATCAACTTTTTGTTTCTATTTTGAAAAACGCAAAAGAAGTACGGCAAACGTGAATCGAACTGGCGACCTCATGCGTCAAGGTACACTGCAGTGGCCACCCCACTGCACAACCTCATAAGTTTCTTGTTGGCCAAGTTATTGGTGACTTGGGACGAAAACCTTGTGCGAAGCTTCTTTGCTGATCCTATTGCGGAACAAATTCTTTAAGTTCCCATAAGTCGATTTGGGGGAGATGACTCCCTGTCGTGGCCTCATGACAAGCTTGGCACCTACTCGGTCAAGTCTGGCTATAATCTTACTCATAGTGAGAACTTCTTCTCCTCTACAAGTGAAAAGGGCAAAGGTCTGGCTTCCAATATTCAGGTGCAAGAAAATGAGTGGAAGGCCCTTTGGTCAGTCAATTGTCCAAACAAAATGAAGATTGTTTTGTGGCGTTTCGTGCATGATTGTTTGCCTACAGGTTTCCAGCTGATGAGGCGTCACATTCCAGCTAAGGATGGCTGTTTTTTCTGCAACCGGACGGAGCGTGTGGAGCATCTCTTCCTGCTGTGTCCCTTCGCCCGTTCCGTTTGGAAAGGGGTTAAAGAGGAGTTCAGTGTCAGGCTGTGTAGAAAAGACATGGTTAATGGCCGTCAATGGATGTTCGATTTCCTGGCTCATGCTTCGAAGCTCCAAGCTACTGTTGTGGCTATCACTCTATGGCATATCTGGGAAGCTAGAAATGAGGTACGTAATAATGGTACCGATGTGCATCCTGCTAGAACTGCTTTAAAAGTTCGTGCCTATGTCCGTATGGTGTTGCAGCATTGTTCTAAGCCTAAACCTAGTCCCAGGCGTGAGTCTTCTTCTTCAACTCTTATTTGGACTCCGCCACCTGCTGGTGTGGTGGCTGTGAATGTTGATGCGACGATGTTTCCTTCTATCCGACGGATGGGCATGGGCTTTGTGGCTAGGAATCATCTTGGGAAGTGCATGTTTGCTGGCAATGAGCAGCTTCAGGGCTTCTCTGAACCGGAGTTGGCTGAGGCGCTTGCCATCCGGCGTGCTCTTGAGGTTTGTCGATCTGAAGGCTGTTTGTCAATTATTTTGGCATCTGACTGCCTCTCCATGGTGAACAAAATCAAGTCTACGGCTCAAGATCGATCAAGAGTGGGCACTGTTGTCTCGGACATCAAGTCTCTTGCGTCTGGGTTTACTCGATGTTCTTTCTTACATGTCAGGCGTGGTATGAATGTAGCGGCACACAAACTAGCTCATAGTTGTGAGCATTATGTTAATCTTTTTTATCTTGGTGTGGTTCCGGATTGTATCAGGGACGATCTTTTCTGTGATGTTCAGTAATCAAGGAAGTACTGTTAATCTCAACAAAAAAAAACCTCATAAGTTTGCATACATCTTTCTTGTTCTTTTCTTCCTTCTATTTTTTTCTTTTTCCTCGTACAATGAACTATTTCTACAAAATCGATGAACTTTTTCTTAAAATTGATGATTTTTTAAAAATTCTATGAACTTTTTAAAAATCGACGAACTTTTCTCAAAGGGATGAACTAATTTCAAAATAGATGAACTTTCTTTATCAATGAACTTTTCTCAAAATTGATGGACTTTTTCAAAAATTGATGAACTTTTTTCATAACTCGTGTTTTTTTATTTGTGTGACTTTTCCCATTTTCCTGAACTTTTTTTAACCCACGAACATTTAATAAATCTATAATTTTTTTTCACGAAAATATTCAAAATTGCAAAAACCGGAGGATTTTTTTTTGAGCCACCAGTGCAATACAGCCGAAGTAAAGAACACGAGCAAGGTGATTTGATAGAGCGAGTGGACTCAACGAAGCGGGTGAGGGAGTGATGTTTAAATGGGCCGCCCCGCGAAGGTGGCGCTGTGGGCGCTGGTTTCCCCAAGTGGCACTTCAGGCGCTACTTAGGAGCTCCTCCTTATAGGAACCACCCAGATGGCGTCCAAAAATTAAGTGCCTACTAGCAAGATGCCCATGCGTTGCACGAAAAATCAAGATGCATTTGTATAAGTAGTTTATGTTGTGAGAGAAAAGGATAAACAAGAGAAGACCTTATTTACAAATGTGGAGAGGGGTGTGGGTATCTTTTTGCAAAATTGCCATAGGGATTGACTATTCGTCACCCTGGGTGAGGAATAGTTATTCTTCACCCACCTCTATTTTAATATCTATGCACCGTAATTTTACGTTTCGTAAATTTTGTCTTATTTTAGACATAAAAAGAGAACGTAAGAAAATCTATAATCGTCGTAAAAGATATTTTATGTTACGTAAAATTACGAATATAAAAACATAGTGTAAAATATACATAAAATACAATTATATATATATATATATATATAACATGTCACCACCAAAATACACACAACGACATACAACATGTCACCACCACACACAAGACACACCCAAGGCAAAAAATAACGGTGTTGAGGAGCGGCAACACCCCCCCCCCCCCCCACACAAAATCGACCACCAAGCACACTACAAATGGACCAAAAAAGAACTGTTTGGAGTCGATCGAAACCTCCACCGTGTGGTAGGCATTGTGAAGAGGTGAAGCCGGACACCGACCAAACATGTATTCCCAAGTCATGCCTAGAAGAAGGATACACCACCGGAGTGCCCCCACCGCCCTCTCTTGAGGATCAAGTTTTCACCTAGAGCAACACAAACGACAGGGAGCGACCGCGACGGAGCCTCCAAGAAGGTAAGATGCTCATGGACACCGTCATCGGCGGCCTGGAAAAGACAAGGCAAGTTATGCATTCGACCCTCACACACCTCCGCAGAACTAGGGTACTGCCAGATGCCAAAGCAGTTGCAAGACCAACGACGTGCTACGCCAAATACCAATGACCATGCTGTTGGAAATATGCCCTAGAGGCAATAATAAAATGGTTATTATTATATTTCCTTGTTCATGATAATTGTCTATTGTTCATGCTATAATTGTATTAACCGAAGACCGTAATACATGTGTGAATACGTAGACCACAATATGTCCCTAGTAAGCCTCTAGTTGACTAGCTCGTTGATCAATAGATGGTTACGGTTTCCTGACCATGGACATTGGATGTCGTTGATAACGGGATCACATCATTAGGAGAATAATGTGATGGACAAGACCCAATCCTAAGCATAGCACAAGATCGTGTAGTTCATCTGTTAAAGTTTTTCTAATGTCAAGTATCATTTCCTTAGACCATGAGATTCTGCAACTCCCGGATACCATAGGAATGCTTTGGGTGTGCCAAACGTCACAATGTAACTGGGTGGCTATAAAGGCACACTATGGGTATCTCCGAAAGTGTCTGTTGGGTTGGCACGAATCGAGACTGAGATTTGTCACTCCGTGTGACGAAGAGGTATCTCTGGGCCCACTCGGTAGGACATCATCATAATGAGCTCAATGTGACCAAAGAGTTGATCAGGGGATGATGTGTTATGGAACGAGTAAAAGTGACTTGCCGGTAACGAGATTGAACGAGGTATTGGGATACCGACGATCGAATCTTGGGCAAGTAACGTACCGATTGACAAAGGGAATTGTATACAGGATTGATTGAATCCCCGACATCGTGGTTCATCCGATGAGATCATCGTGGAACATGTGGGAGCCAACATGGGTATCCAGATCCCGCTGTTGGTTATTTGCCAGAGAGTTGTCTCGGTCATGTCTGCATGATTCCCGAACCCGTAGGGTCTACACACTTAAGGTGCGGTGACGCTAGAGTTGTTATGGGAATTAGTGCGCAGTTACCGAATGTTGTTTGGAGTCCCGGATGAGATCCTGGACGTCACGAGGAGTTCCGGAATGGTCCGGAGGTAAAGATTTATATATGGGAAGTCCTATTTTGGCCACCGGAAAATGTTTGGGATTTTTCGGTATTGTACCAGGAAGGTTCTAGAAGGTTCTGGAGTGGGGCCCACCTGCATGGGGGGGCCCACATGAACGTGGGTAGTGTGGGGCAAGGCCCCACACCCCTGGTCAAGGCGCACCAAGATCCCCCCTTAGAAGGAATAAGATCATATCCCGAAGGGATAAGATCAAGATCCCTAAAAAAAGGGGATATAACAATCGGTGGGGAAGGGAAATGATGGGATTTCTTTCCCCCACCTTTGCCAACGCCCCAATGGACTTGGAGGGCAAGAAACCAGCCCCCTCCACCCCTATATATAGTGGGGAGGCGCATGGGAGCCGCTCCCCTTCCCCTGGCGCGGCCCTCTCCCTCCCCAACACCTCCGTAGTAGTAGTGCTTGGCGAAGCCCTACCGGAGAACTGCAAGCTCCACCACCACGCCGTCGTGCTGCCGGAGCTCTCCCTCAACTTCTCCTCTCCCCTTGCTGGATCAAGAAGGAGGAGACGTCTCCGGGTTGTACGTGTGTTGAACGAGGAGGCGCCGTTGTTCGGCGCTTAGATCGGAATCAACCGCGATCTGAATCGCTATGAGTACGACTCCTTCATCCGGTTCTTGTAACGCTTCCGCATCGCGATCTTCAAGGATATGAAGATGCACTCCCCTCTCTCTCGTTGCTAGTCTCTCCATAGATTGATCTTGGTGATGCGTAGAAATATTTTAATTTCCGCAACGATCCCCAACAGTGGTATCAGAGCTAGATCTATGCGTAGTTTCTATGCACGAGTAGAACACAAGTTGTTGTGGGCGTCGATTTTGTCAATTTACTTGCCGTTACTAGTCTTATCTTGATTCGGCGGCATCGTGGGATGAAGCGGCCCGTACCGACCTTACACGTACGCTTACGTGAGACAGGTTTCACCGACTGACATGCACTAGTTGCATAAGGTGGCTAGCGGGTGTCTGTCTCTCCCACTTTAGTCGGATCGGATTCGATGAAAAGGGTCCTTATGAAGGGTAAATAGAAATTGGCATATCACGTTGTGGTTTTGGCGTAGATAAGAAACGTTCTTGCTAGAAACCTATAGCAGCCACGTTAAAACTTGCAACAACAATTAGAGGACGTCTAACTTGTTCTTGCAGCATATGCCGTGTGATGTGATATGGCCAAAAGGATGTGATGAATGATATATGTGATGTATGAGATTGATCATGTTCTTGTAATAGGAATCACGACTTGCATGTCAATGAGTATGACAACCGGCAGGAGCCATAGGAGTTGTCTTAATTTGTTATATGACCTGCGTGTCAATGAAAACGCCATGTAATTACTTTAGTTTATTGCTAACCGTTAGCCATAGTTGTAGAAGTAATAGTTGGCGAGACAAATTCATGAAGACACGATGATGGAGATCATGGTATCATGCCAGTGACGATGATGATCATGGCGCCCCGGAGATGGAGATCAAAAGGAGCAAAATGATATTGGCCATATCATGTCACTATTTGATTGCATGTGATGTTTATCATGTATTTACATCTTATTTTCTTAGAACGATGGTAGCATAAATAAGATGATCCCTCATAAAATTTCAAGAAAGTGTTCCCCCTAACTGTGCACTGTTGCGAAAGTTCGTTGTTTCGAAGCACCACGTGATGATCGGGTGTGATAGATTCTAACGTTCGCATACAATGGGTGTAAGCCATATTTACACATGCAAAACACTTAGGTTGACTTAACGAGCCTAGCATGTACAGACATGGCCTCGGAACACAAGAGACCGAAAGGTCGAACATGACTCGTATAGTGGATACGATCAACATGAAGATGTTCACCGATGATGACTAGTTCGTCTCACGTGATGATCGGACACGGCCTAGTTGACTTGGATCATGTATCACTTAGATGACTAGAGGGATGTCTATCTGAGTGGGAGTTCACTAAATAACTTGATTAGATGAACTTAATTATCATGAACATAGTCAAAAGGTCTTTGCAAATTATGTCGTAGCTAATGCTTTGGTTCTACTGTTTTAGATTTGTTCCTAGAGAAAATTTAGTTGAGAGTTGACAGTAGCAATTATGAGGACTCGGTCCGTAAACTGAGGATTGTCCTCATTGCTACGCAGAAGGATTATGTCCTTAATGCACCGCTCAGTGTGCTGAACCTCGAGCGTCGGTTGTGGATGTTGCGAACATCTGACATACACGTTTTGATGACTACATGATAGTTCAGTGCGTGATGCTAAATGGTTTAGAATTGAGGCACCAAAGACGTTTTTGAAACATCGGAAAACATATGAGATGTTCCAAGGACTGAAATTGGGATTTCAGGTTAGTGCCCACGTCAAGAGGTATGAGACCTCTGACAAGTTTCTTAAGCCTGCAAACTAAGGAGAAAAGCTCAATCGTTGAGCATGTGCTCAGATTGTATGAGTACTACAATCGCTTGAATCGAGTGGGAGTTAATCTTCCAGATGAGATAGTGATGGTTCTCCAAAGTCACTGCCACCAAGCTACTAGAGCTTTGTGATGAACTATAACATATCAGGGATAGATATGATGATCCTTGAGCTATTCGCGACACCGCAAAAGTAGAAATCAAATAGGAGCATCAATTGTTGATGGTTAGTAAAAGTTTCAAGAAGGGCAAGGGCAAGAAAGGGATACTTCATGAAACGGCAAATCAGTTGCTGCTCTAGTGAAGAAACCCAAGGTTGGACCCAAACCCGAGACTAAGTGCTTCTGAAATGAGGGGAGCGGTCACTGAAGCAGAACTACCCTAGATACTTGGTAGATGAGAAGGCTGGCAAGGCCGATAGAAGTATATTGGATATACATTATAATATGTACTTTACTAGTACTCCTAGTAGCACCAGGGTATTAAATACCGGTCCGGTTGCTAAGTGGTAGTAACTCGAAATAAAAAGCTACGGAATAAACTTAGACTAGCTGAAGGTGAGATGACGATATGTGTTGGAAGTGTTTCCAAGGTTGATGTGATCAAGCATCGCATGCTCCCTCTACCATCGAGATTGGTGTTAAACCTAAATAATTGTTATTTGGTGTTTGCGTTGAGCATAGACATGATTGGATTATGTTTATCATAATACGGTTATTCATTTAAGGAGAATAATGGTTACTCTGTTTATTTGAATAATACCTTCAATGGTCTTGCACCTAAAATGAATGGTTCATTGAATCTCGATCGTAGTGATACACATGTTCATCCAAAAGATATAAGATAGTAATGATATTACCACATACTTGTGGCACTGCCATTTGAGTCATATTGGTATAAAACGCATGAAGAAGCTCCATGTTGATGGATCTTTGGACTCACTCATTTTTTTGAAAAGTTTGAGACATGCGAACCATGTCTATTGGTTTATACGCATGAAGAAACTCAATGCAGATGGATCGTTTGGACTCACTTGATTTTGAATCACTTGAGACATGCAAATCATACCACATGGGCAAGATGACTGAAAGGCCCCGTTTTCAGTGAGATGAAACAAGAGAGCAACTTGTTGGAAGTAATACATTTGATGTGTGCAATCCAATGAGTGCTGAGGCACGCAGTGAATATCGTTATGCTCTTACTTCACAGATGATTTGAGTATATTCTAAGTATATTTACTTGATGAAACACAAGTCTGAATTATTGAAAGGTTCAAGTAATTTCAGAGTGAAGTTGAAGATCGTCATGACAAGAGGATAAAATGTCTATGATATGATCATAGAGATGAATATCTGAGTTACGTGTTTGGTACACAACTAAGACATTGTGGAAATTGTTTCACAACTAATGCCGCCTGGAACACCATAGTGTGATGGTGTGTCCGAACATCATAGCTGCGCCCTATTGGATGTGGTGCAAACCATGATGTCTCTTATCGAATTACCACTATCGTTTATGGGTTAGGCATTAGAGACAACCGCATTCACTTTAAATAGGGCACCATGTAATTCCGTTGAGATGACACCGTATGAACTATGGTTTAGAGAAACCTAAGTTGTCATTTCTTAAAAGTTTGGGGCTGCGACGCTTATGTGAAAAGGGTTTAGCCTGATAAGCTCGAACCCAAAGCGGATAAATGCATCTTCATAGGACACCCAAAACAGTTGGGTATACCTCCTATTTCGGATCCGGACGCAAAAGTGATTGTTTCTAGAAACGGGTCCTTTCTCGAGGAAACGTTTCTCTCGAAAGAATTGGGTGGGAGGATGGTGGAGACTTGATGAGGTTATTGAACCGTCACTTCGACCAGTGTGTAGCAGGGCACGGGAAGTTGTTCCTGTAGCGCCTACACCAATTGAAGTGGAAGCTGATGATAGTGATCATGAAACTTCGGATCAAGTCACTACCAAACCTCGTAGGTCGACAAGGATGCGTACTATTTCAGAGTGGTACGTAATCCTGTCTTGGAGGTCATGTTGCTAGACAACAATGAACCTACGAGCTATGGAGAAACGATGGTGGGCCCGGATTCCGACATATGGCTCGAGGCCATAAAATCCGAGAGGATCCATGTGTGAAAACAAAGTATAGACTTTGGAAGAACTACTTGATGGTCGTAAGGCTATTGGGTACAGATGGATTTTAAAAGGAAGACGGACAATGATGGTAAGTATCACCATTAAGAAAGCTCAACTTGTCGTTAAGATGTTTTTCGACAAGTTCAAGGAGTTGACTGCGGTGAGACTTTCTCACTCGTAGCGATGCTAAGAGTTTGTTGGAATTGTATTAGCAGTTACTGCAGTATTTATGAAATCTTGTAGATAGGATGTCAAAACATTGTTTCCTCGACAATTTTCTTGAGGAAAGGTTGTATGTGATACAACCAGAAGGTTTTTGTCAATCCTAAAAGATGCTAACAAGTATGCAAAGCTCCGGCAATCCTTCTAAGGACTGGAGTAAGCATCTCGGAGTTGGAATATACGCTTTGATGAGATGATCAAAGATTTTGGGTTTATACAAAGTTTATGAGAAACTTGTATTTCCAAAGAAGTGAGTGAGAGCACTATAGAATTTCTGATGAGTATATGTTGTTGACATATTATTGATCAGAAATGATGTAGAATTTCTGAAAAGCATATAGGGTTATTTGAAAAGTGTTTTTCAATGGAAAACCTGGATTGAGCTACTTGAACATTGAGCATCAAGATCTATAAGGATAGTTCAAAAAACGCTTAATAGTACTTTCAAATGAATACATACAGTGACAAGATTTTGAAGGAGTTCAAATAAGATCAGCAAAGAAGGAATTCTTGGCTGTGTTATAAGGTGATTGAGTGAGACTCAAGATCTGACCACGGCAGAAGAGAGAGAAAGGACGAAGGTCGTCCCCTATGCTTTAGACGTAGGCTCTACAGTATGCTATGCTGTGTACCGCACCTGAAGTGTGCCTTGCCATGAGTCAATCAAGGGGTATAAGAGTGATCCAGGAATGGATCACATGACAGCGGTCAAACTTATCCTTAGTAACTAGTGGACTAAGGAATTTTCTCGATTATGGAGGTGGTAAAAGAGTTCGTCGTAAAGGGTTACGTCGATGCAAACTTTGACACTAATCCGGATGACTCTGAGTAGTAAACCGGATTCGTATAGTAGAGCAGTTATTTGGAATAGCTCCAAGTAGCGCATGGTAGCTGCATCTACAAGATGACATAGAGATTTGTAAAGCACACACGGATCTGAAAGGTTCAGACCCGTTGACTAATAACCTCTCTCACAAGCGAGATATGATCAAACCCCATGGGTGTTGGATTCATTACAATCACATAGTGATGTGAACTAGATTATTGACTCTAGTGCAAGTGGGAGACTTTTGGAAATATGCCCTAGAGGCAATAATAAAATGATTATTATTATATTTCCTTGTTCATGATAATTGTCTATTGTTCATGCTATAATTGTATTAACTGGAGACCGTAATACATGTGTGAATACGTAGACCACAATATGTCCCTAGTAAGCCTCTAGTTGACTAGCTCGTTGATCAATAGATGGTTACGGTTTCCTGACCATGGACATTGTGACGCCCGGATAGTTAAGATATAGTAATTCCCTGCTAATGATGGCACGTCACCACAATTACTGTTGGTAAATTCGCGATAATTCAAATCCTGTTTGAATTCAAATTTGAAGTCAAGTCAGACAACAAAAGTCTTCAAATATTAAAACCAAAATGTTCTGGATGTGACAAATGATCCCTTGGTAATATTGGTGGAGAATCCACATTTTTATAAAATATTTTAATGCTCAAAAATAAATAAATAGTAGCATAAGCGATTAAGTAAATGCCTTTTATTAACTATAAATACTAAACTATTTTATTCGGGTTTAAACTTTTTGTGGCAGTGAGGGATATTGCTTACTGATTTTGGGACCAGCCACACATTTTTCAAAAAAATGGTTTAGTGCTAAAAGTAAATATAAAACACAAAAGAAAGAAAACAAAAGAGAAAAGAATAGAAAAGGATTTCAAAGTAAAGAAAAAGGCCCCCCCAGCTTTCTCCCTGGGCCTTAGCCACAAGGCCGACCCACTTACTGCCGTCCCCCTCCTCTGTACATCAGGGGGGATCATGGCAACGCATCCATGGCGCCATGGCCGGCCGTGGACACGCGCCGGGCATCCATGGCCCCCCGCCTACTAGTTCCCCCGGACGCCCCTCTCTCCCTCCCCGAAACCCTAGCACCCAGATCCCCTTCCCCCTCTCGCTTTGCTCTCTCTCTCGCAAGGCCAAGCGCTTCCAGCGTCGTCAAGTTGGTATCAGAGCCGACTGCTTGTAGAAATCACCCTTCCACACTCCTTGGCCGAAGTCGAGTCTAGACATTGCAAAAACTTTTACTAACATGGCTGTGTGTCTTACGGGCCCACGTCGCCATTGGGTGGTACTAGGATCTTTTACTCCTCGACCTTTACTCTGTGACACTGATCTCTCTCCTATTCGGGTTAAATGAATTTTGCTAAATCTAACATTAGGATCTCGTTATCACTTTCACCCGGAGAGCCCCTTATCACTGATGATCGTCTGCTGCACGTGAAGACCCTAAAGACACTCTCCACTGTTAACCCGAGAACTTGTGTTCATCGCTTTTGCAATTCCCTTCCTCGATAAACTCCTATGGATAACCATGTATACTCGCCATTCATACAATGTTTCCCAGTTGATCTTGTTATTACAAGATACCCCGAAATTCTCTCTGTTGTTCCAAGAATCCTTTGAGCTTACTGCCTTGCTGTTCTTTGTCACCTGAATACCCCTACGGATAATTCTCGCACTTACCGAGTATCCGCTCATCCCCAGTTGATTCAAGTATTTCACAAATGTGTTCAAAATACCATTCGATCTTCCGAAAATCCTCAGGAGCCTTTTTGCTCTTGAAATTCTTGCTTACTTGCATTATGATTAATCTTAAGTCTCGTAATCTTATTGGCATCTCTTGTCATTATCATTTTGAGTCCGTTGATTCAATTTGTTGCGAATGCTCGCAATCCTCAATCAGATCCTAGAATTCATCCTTCCGGCTCAGACGTCATTTGAAACGTGAGCTGGTTCTCGCCAATCAAATTGTCGTCGATTTTCCCCCTATGTCTATTGAACTTATCCATCCTTGATCAGAGCGTCTGTTTCTGATCCTTCGCTTTGTAAATCATAATTCCTTTGCAATTGAGCTCTAAGTTACTTAGTTGTTTCTATAATCCAAGGTCTTTGCATTGATTCTTCCTCTGGTTGTGTGCCGATACTCACATCAGATCCTTTATGGACCATCAGAACCTTGTTGGATTTTATCCGACAACCTTCATATTCAATCACTTTGGAAGTTCTTTCCCTGATACATAATGCCTTTGGTAAATCCTATTCCTTGATTTGGCCAACCATGCTCCGCTTTCGAACTGGTGATATTTACGATTGAAGCTTGTGGTATATGTTTCCACGATGCCCCGATGGGTTGAACCTATGCCTTTCATAATATGTGTGACCTCGAAAGTTTTCATGAGTCATACTCTTCTGGTATTTTGCCAGATAAAATTTTCAACATTGCAACTTTATCAAACGCGAGAAGTGAATGAAAGGTTATGCATTGAAGAAGTGGGAGTCGACCTTGAACTTTGCGTTCATGCCCATGGACACGATGTAGATCTTATCATGGAAGCTTCTCGCAAAATAGTTACCCCCTTGTTATAAGTGCTTGTATCTGTGGTTTGATCATTTACAAATGTGGTTCTGACCATATTGTTCCCCTTTGAATCAATTTCTCAGACAAGTTAAAATCACTTGTCTTCTGCAGAGCAATAACCTAGTCCAACCTCTACTTTGATCTGTCGTCGAGTATTACCGCCCTGGTGTCTCGAGATTATCATGGAACTGCATAACTTCTTATGAGTTCTTCATCAAGTACTACATTCTCACTAATTCCAATTTTTCAAGGGCTCTGAGTTATTAAACACTCAAAGACACCGATAACTGAACCGAGTCCGCACTACGGTTCAACAACCTTTAGTAATCTTATTTAAGTACGATTTTGTACCCGATCAAGTCATTCCTAGCCTGATCGGCTATATCATTAGCGTGCTAAATTTTAACTGTGCTACCTGGTCCTTAACCCCGAAGCACAACTTTCGATGATGAGCTAAGCTTACGCCGATCTTCCTCTCATACCATTTCACCTTGAACAACAACCTTGATTTCAAGTTTGTGTCCTACCCATGGTTCCAATAACCGTCTGCTTCATCATTCCTTTGACTTGATGTCGTCGCAGATTGATTACATCTTCATGAAATCTCTCGACAAATGTGTCGTGATCATCATCAACCTTATGAGCTCTTCCAGGATATCGATTAAGTTCATGATGAGAAATACCATCCTTGCCCTCGATGATCTGTGTTATCATCGACCACTTTATTGCCTTCCCACCAACACAAGCTTGTTCGTGTTTGGTGTTATACCTTGAGTTCCTTGCTATCCAGCAATTGTTCTTCTTTACCTTGGAACATTAACATCTCTTTTGCCCTCAATGCTGTGAGAATTTCACCACCTCTTAAGAATTCTTGGTATGGTGATACTTCTCACCATCACCATTCTTTCTTGGGTCCTCGTGTTGATTCCAACCGGGGTACCAACAAGTGAGCGGTGTTGTTTGGATTCTTTCCTTCTAGCAACCCTATTGCTTTGAAGTTAATGGTCGACATTTCATTCTTAGACCATTGGTTATCGAATCACCACTATAACATCGGTCATGCTACACTACAACAAAACCCCCCTTATAACAACGCATGCCTACCAACGAATCATACGTATGTGTTGTTGGGTCAACTCCCACCTCCCACCTCCCATGATTTGCTAACCTCCCGTGCCCACCTTCACATTATCCACACAAAAATCTCCACATTATCTCTACCTCCTCCGATCCAAGTAGCACGGTGCCAATCCATATCTCTTCTCTCTGTGACCACAACGCCGCCGCCACCTCTGATTCTGGCTAGCTCCGGCGCTTGCTGCGCCACCACTCACCGGAATGGCTACCCCTCACTGCCCTCCCCCGATCCCCCGCCATGGCGACGTCCTCCGTGCGGCCATGCCCCTACATACGGCCCCCGTCCTCCGTGCGGCCATGCCCCCGACGACTTCATTTTTCAGAACTATATATATCAGGAAATAACTAATCTTTTTTTTGCAGGGGAGGAAATAACTAATCTGGTGTTCTTGTAAATCTTAAAATATGGCCTGAGCTCCATTTCAGATAAAGAGCTACCTGGAGTTCGAGCTCCATTTTGCATTTCTGGTTATACTTTTTTCTGAAAGATACTTATAATACAGAAAACTCTTTAGATGGAAATTCTACCTTGAGCTGTTCATTGTCTGAGACTTCGGTTGAACTTATCGCAGGATACCAGAATGCGGGTTGCTTTAGACTTGCCTTGAGGAACTGGCGACAAAATACACTGAAACCAGGTTTGTTAAAATTATCTCCACGAACTATATTCCCAACTACCCATATAGGATGTTGCCAAAGGGATTTCTGTTGGTCTGCAGAAGCTTTGTGGAACAAAATGCACACCTGAATGTAAGTTATATGACACAACCAGTTTCCATTATCTTAGTTCAAGGTTTCTTTTTGTAAGGTTAGTTCAAGGTACTCTTCTTTATTTAGTTGGCTGGACAAAAAAACAGTGTGTGGCTATCTTAAAGTTGCAATTACCCAATCGCAGTACACAATATACAATTTTTTTATACTATAATCTAGATGCCTTAACATGACTAATATTTGATCTTAGGATGAGACTTCTCTTTTTGTACTAAGAGAGAACCATGTTCATTATGACATGCATGCCTATGTGTTAGATATATGGTCCAAGTGTATGTTTGGCTTACGGCATATGGCAAAATAAAAGAAAAAGATTGAGGTGACAAAATTAAAAGTGCCTAACAGAGTGGCATGCCTAGTTCACAGTTATACATTCTTGTTACAGTTAAATCGAGCTTCTGCTAGGATAAGGAACGACAAGGATTTGTCATGATAATTTATGATACACTGAACTGATGTGAGCCTTCCTTCGATAAATTATCAATCCCAGAATATTTAAGTGTTACATGTGGCTTCCATCTCCTCATGCCGGATTTTCATTATGTTTATTTAATCTGTTGTAGTGGCGCTTTGCCAGTCAGTTCCTGTACTGAATGATGGGCAGGGTGGTGGTGATTCATCCTATAACAATGTCATAGGATGGGTCTGCAGGAAGTTCATAGAGAAGCTTGTCATCCAGCATGAAAGGCGACGAAGACGAAGATGCTGTATGGGTAAGTTGTTGATACAAAGATGGAGGGCGGGGCTACTACAAGATAGTTTTACATTTACATTATAGAATGTCATTTTCATGGTTATATAGGAGATCATGTAATGTCTTCTTCATATCTTGTTCCATGTAATGCAACCGAGTTGATTAAATATATGAAATATTTCTGCTTAGTGGATTGCTGCTCCTTGCACTATTGTTCGTAATATATAAAATACCAATAATTGTTCATGCCATGTACAGATGCATGGAAGCACAGCACTAATTTGTAATGTGAAAATTAGTTTGTGTAGGGTAATCAGCAACGTATACGAAGTGTTGTTCTGCGTAGATATATATGTTGCTAACTTGCAACGCTTCTACATGCCGATTACCAACGTAATTATATGTGTTGTTGTAGACCCTTCCAACGCCACCAACGGCAACGGATACTAATCCGTTGGTGTAGAACATAGCAACGCATATATGGACTTTAGGCAACACAACATTGCGTTGCTAAAGGGGGGTTTCTCTTGTAGTGCTACTGAAGCCCATATTTCGGGTGCACCTTTCAATCAATGTTTAATTGTGTATGTTTTCCTCGAACATACATCATTATATCATTTGATCCGACAAATGTCATCTTCTTGTTCACATTATTGTGGAAATCCATCTTTTTGGAAATCTCAATGAATGGTCGCCGAGTCCATCAGCCACCTCCTCATCCTCTCCTTGGTTTAATGATGAACTCTTGTTTCGAAACTCGCTTCCATAGTTCAATTCCCGAGAATCTTGCGATGTCTTCTCGTCAATTTGTGTCGCACCTTTTCTTCTCAGGCATCCTGAGTCTGAGGTATCCTGACCCCAATCAGATCTGGAACTCGGTCAGATATGATGGTTGGAACATTTTCGAAGATTCATAACATTGGTCCTTATATGACCCGCTAAGGTGATGTCATGCCTAGCACACCTGGCCGGAGGACCTATTGTTACCGTTTCCTTTTTTTGCAAGGTTATCCATTCTTCCATGAGGAAATGTAAGACTTATTCTATGAGTTTTCCTGATGGATCATTTGTGTATCCTAAGTCTGATCTTTAGCTGATGACCATGTCAATGCTATCTCAAAGCATGTCTGTGGTACTCCGATTTTCAATAAGAGCATTTGAAGAACAATGCTAAATTTTCTTTGTCTATTATCCAAATACCGTTGTTTGGGTTATGTCATGAAATTCCTCTCCCCTTACCTAAACGGTTATCTACTTTCTATCTTGTCATGGATGTCATGCTCTGCTTGTCCTTGGAAAGGATATATCCCTGAAACATGTGTTTAAACACATTTACCTTTCCATTGTTCTGTTTAATCTGATAGACACTTTTCCCTTTCCATTGGTTTGTTTAAACCCTTTCTATGATTTATATGATCTAAGCAGTAATAAGTCACTGCTTTTGTAAGCACCTTGGTGTACCAATCTGTCAGTAAGAACCTGTTACTATTGTTGATGACATTTCGGTAGCCACCGATGGACGAGAACCTTGCCTATTGGCCCGCCTCGTTCAACGAGCAGGAAAATGGTTCTCTTCGTCCCTCGCCCTTGGTATCGATGTTGTTGCCGACATAACTGACAGGCTACCCTCTGACAGGCCTTGCTATCGCGACTGTGCAAGATGTCAGCCCCCTTTCTACTTTAAACCACATGGTGGGCCCATAACCCACAGTTCCACAAGATCGAAACCTGACTCTCCTGTACACCCCCTGTTCCCAAAGTTATTCCTCGCGCGTGGCCTCGTATGTAATTCACGGGCCACCGTCCCAAGTGATCTATTCTGGTAACAGACGCAATACTCAATCTCGTTGCTCTGGACCCCTTTCGCCTGTTGTTTCAGACATCGAACGATTGCCTATCCGTTTGAAACTTCTCATGGTACCTTCTTACTCTGCTCTCGATAACTTCTTAAGTTCCAATTCGAGAGATACTTATGCTTCTTCCCCTGATTTAACCGTCCGATGATCAATTTTGTTACAATCCGGCCTTATAGAGTTTTCCCCCCTCTTATCCTTTCGTAAGTCCGATGGAGTTCCTGAAGAAAGGACGCCGACTTCATCATGATGACCTGCAGCAGAGAAATGAAAACATCAATGTGATGGATCGACCTCTTCAAGAAGAGCAATCAAGACCGAGAAGACTCGTTAGAATTTCGTAACCAAATCCCTTCCCCCTTACTCTCCCTCTTAAATCTCGGGACGAGATTTCTTGTAGTGGGGGAGAATTGTGACGCCCGGATAGTTAAGCTACAGTAATTCCCTGCTAATGATGGCACGTCACCACGATTACTGTTGGTAAACTCGCGATAATTCAAATCCTATTTGAATTCAAATTTGAAGTCAAGTCAGACAACAAAAGTCTTCAAATATTAAAACCAAAATGTTCTGGATGTGACAAATGATCCCTTGGTAATATTGGTGGAGAATCCAAATTTTTATAAAATATTTTAATGCTCAAAAATAAATAAATAGTAGCATAAGTGATTAAGTAAATGCCTTTTATTAACTATAAATACTAAACTATTTTATTCAGATTTAAACTTTTTGTGGCAGTGAGGGATATTGCTTACTGATCTTGGGACCAGCCACACATTTTTCAAAAAAATGGTTTAGTGCTAAAAGTAAATATAAAACACAAAAGAAAGAAAACAAAAGAGAAAAGAATAGAAAAGAATTTCAAAGTAAAGAAAAAGGCCCCCCAGCTTTCTCCCTGGGCCTTAGCCATAAGGCCGGCCCACTTACTGCCGTCCCCATCCTCTGTTCATCAGGGGGATCATGGCAACGCATCCACGGCGCCATGGCCGGCCGTGGACACGCGCCGGGCATCCATGCCCCCCGCCTACTAGTTCCCCCGGACGCCCCTCTCTCCCTCCCCGAAACCCTAGCACCCAGATCCCCTTCCCCCTCTCGCTTTGCTCTCTCTCGCGCAAGGCCGAGCGCTTCCAGCGTCGTCACCCCATCGATCCCGTAGCCACCAAGCTCTCCGGCGCTTGAGGCCATGTCCAGCTGCTGCGACGTCGTTGGCTACGTCAACTACATGGACAGGGTCAACCTTGGAGCCCCTGCATCAAGCCCTGTGACATCGTCTTCTTCCTCGGCCCCAACGAACTTCGTCATCGATTCCGGCAACGTCGAGCCCTCCCCGAGCCCACCTTGCTCATCTACAGGCTCACTGTGAGCCCCTCTTCCTTTCCCCTCTGCTTCCCCCTCGGATTCATGCCGTATCACCGGCGTCCGCGAGCATCGAACTCCACCGTTCGCCATGGCCGACGGGGGTCGAGCACCCCGTGCTCCTCTGCCCGAACCAGTGTTCCCAGTGTGCTCCTGGCACTGCCAGGAGGCCGACGAGCCCAACCGCTCACCGTGTCGCGCCCTCTAGCCCCAGATCCACCATCGCCGTCGCTCCGGCCGCCGCCTCGCTCATCCCCTACGCCTCGTCGCACGCATCCGCGCACGCCCCGGCCGTCCCCTACTCGTTGGCTGCGCCGTGCTCGCGCCTTGCCCCGCGCGTGCCCCACGGCGGCAAGGCCGTGTCTCCCGCGCCGTTGCCCCCGCTCTCGGGCTTCCCCCGTTGCTCGCCTCGGGCCTCTGCTGTGGCGCCTCCCCTGGCCGCCCGCCCGGCTCCCCTCTGCCCTGCCGCGCCGTGGCCGCGCCGGTTCCGCCGACCACTGCCGCGGCTCGCCCCCACCCCGGCTCCCCTGGCCGCCCCCGTCGCTACGCGCTCACCGCTCCCCCTCCGCCTGTTAGGCCGCGCTCGGCCATGGCCAGGCCTCGTCCTGTGCTCGCGCGAGCGCAACTCCCCTCTGTGGCCGGTTGGGGCCACTTCCAAGTGGGGCCGGCCCTTAAAAAAGAAATATTAGTTAAATAATTAATTACTTAGTTAATTAATTATTTAGGATAATTAGTCTAACTACCCTATGACAGTGGCCCCCTCACTTAAATCCCCTGTTAAAATAAAGGACAAGTCATTGTGTCAATGACTTGTAGGCCCCGCTGACCCTTTTGACCAGTCAATGTTGACTGGTCAACTGCTGAGTGTGCATGCTGACTGGACCCCCTGGCCTACTGTCATACACTCTGGCTATTTCAGCACTAGGTGACAAAACTTTATTATGCTCATTATTCGAACTAAACAATTTCAGAAATTCTAGAAAATCATTAAAACTTTGATAATTCATAGAAAATAAACCGTAACTCGGATGAAAGTACTTTGTACATGAAAGTTGCTCAGAACGACGAGACGAATCCGAATACGCAGCCCGTTTGTTAGCCACGCGTCCCTAGCATAACGAACATGCAACAATCCTCCTCTGTTTCATCTGCCCGAAAACGCGGAACACCGGGGATACTTTCCTGGATGTTTCCCCCCTTCACCGGTATCACCTCCTACTACGTTAGGGCACTCCTAGCACCGTTACTTGTTGTGTCATGCATCGATATGCATCTGTTTGCATTGTATTCATTGTTTCTTCCCCCTCTTCTCTCGCTAGACACCGAGACCGACGCCGCCGCTACCCAGTACGACTACGGTGTTGACGACCCCTTCTTCTTGCCAGAGCAACCAGGCAAGCCCCCCCTTGATCACCAGATATCGCCTATTCCTTCTCTATACTGCTTGCATTAGAAGAGTGTAGCATGTTACTGCTTTCGGTTAATCCTATTCTGCTGCATAGCCTGTCATTGTTGCTACAGTTGTTACCCTTACCTGCTACCCTACTGCTTAGTATAGGATGCTAGTGTTCCATCAGTGGCCCTACACTCTTGTCTGTCTGCCATGCTATACTATCGGGCCGTGATCACTAGGGAGGTGATCACGGGTATATACTATATACTTTATATACATGAGACATGTGGTGACTAAAGTCGGGTCAGCTCGTTGAGTACCCGCAAGTGATTCTGATGAGGGGGCTGAAAGGACAGGTGGCTCCATCCCGGTAGAGGTGGGCCTGGGTTCCTGACGGCCCCCGACTGTTACTTTGTGGCGGAGCGACAGGGCAGGTTGAGACCACCTAGGAGAGAGGTGGGCCTGGCCCTGGTCGGCGTCCGCGGATACTTAAATTAACACGCTTAACGAGATCTTGGTATTTGATCTGAGTCTGGCCATTTGGTCTATACGCACTAACCAACTACGCGGGAACAGTTATGGGCACTCGACGTCGTGGTATCAGCCGAAGCCTTCGTGACGTCAGCGACTGAGCGGCGCGCGCCGGATTGGACTGGAAGCCGCCTTGTATTAGGGGCTAGGTCTGCTTCCGGCCGCCGTACGCAACGTGCAGGTGTGCAATGGGCGATGGGCCCAGACCCCTGCGCCATAGGATTTAGACCGGCGTGCTGACCTCTCTGTTGTGCCTAGGTAGGGCTGCGACGTGTTGATCTTCCGCGGCCGGGCATGACCCAGGAAAGTGTGTCCGGCCAAATGGGATCGAGCGTGTTGGGTTATGTGGTGCACCCCTGCAGGGAAGTTTATCTATTCGAATAGCCGTGTCCCTCGGTAAAAGGACGACCCGGAGTTGTACCTTGACCTTATGACAACTAGAACCGGATACTTAATAAAACACACCCTTCCAAGTGCCAGATATAACCCGGTGATCGCTCTCACACAGGGCGACGAGGGGAGGATCGCCGGGTAGGATTATGCTATGCGATGATACTTGGTGAACTTACCATCTACTCTCTCCTACATGCTGCAAGATGGAGGCTGCCAGAAGCGTAGTCTTCGACAGGATTAGCTATCCCCCTCTTATTCTGGCATTCTGCAGTTCAGTCCACCGATATAGCCCCTTTACACAGATACCCATGCATATGTAGTGTAGATCCTTGCTTGCGAGTACTTTGGATGAGTACTCACGGTTGCTTTTCTCCCTCTTTTCCCCCTTTCCTTTCTACCTGGTTGTCGCAACCAGATGCTGGAGCCCAGGAGCCAGACGCCACCGTCGACGACGACTCCTACTACACCGGAGGTGCCTACTACTATGTGCAGGCCGCTGACGACGACCAGGAGTAGTTTAGGAGGATCCCAGGCAGGAGGCCTGCGCCTCTTTCGATCTGTATCCCAGTTTGTGCTAGCCTTCTTAAGGCAAACTTGTTTAACTTATGTCTGTACTCAGATATTGTTGCTTCCGCTGACTCGTCTATGATCGAGCACTTGTATTCGAGCCCTCGAGGCCCCTGGCTTGTATTATGATGCTTGTATGACTTATTTTTGTTTTAGAGTTGTGTTGTGATATCTTCCCGTGAGTCCCTGATCTTGATCGTACACGTTTGCGTGCATGATTAGTGTACGATTGAATCGGGGGCGTCACAAACATTGGATGTCGTTGATAACAGGATCACATCATTAGGAGAATGATGTGATGGACAAGACCCAATCCTAAACATAGCACAAGATCGTATAGTTCGTCTGCTAAAGCTTTTCTAATGTCAAGTATCATTTCCTTAGACCATGAGATTGTGCAACTCCCGGATACCGTAGGAATGCTTTGGGTGTGCCAAACGTCACAACGTAACTGGGTGGCTATAAAGGCACGCTACGGGTATCTCCGAAAGTTTCTGTTGGGTTGGCACGAATCAAGACTGAGATTTGTCACTCCGTGTGACGGAGAGGTATCTCTGGGCCCACTCGGTAGGACATCATCATAATGAGCTCAATGTGACCAAAGAGTTGATCACGGGATGATGTGTTATGGAACGAGTAAAAGTGACTTGCCGGTAACGAGATTGAACGAGGTATTGGGATACCGACGATCGAATCTCGGGCAAGTAACGTACCGATTGACAAAGGGAATTGTATACAGGATTGATTGAATCCCCGACATTGTGGTTCATCCGATGAGATCATCGTGGAACATGTGGGAGCCAACATGGGTATCCAGATCCCGCTGTTGGTTATTGGCCAGAGAGCTGTCTCGGTCATGTCTGCATGATTCCCGAACCCGTAGGGTCTACACACATAAGGTGCGGTGACGCTAGAGTTGTTATGGGAATTAGTGTGCAGTTACCGAATGTTGTTCGTAGTCCCGGATGAGATCCCGGACGTCACGAGGAGTTCCGGAATGGTCCGGAAGTAAAGATTTATATATGGGAAGTCCTATTTTGGCCACCGGAAAATGTTCGGGATTTTTCGGTATTGTACCAGGAAGGTTCTAGAAGGTTCCGGAGTGGGGCCCACCTGCATGGGGGGACTGTTGGGGAACGTAGTAATTTCAAAAAATTTCCTACGAACACACAAGATCATGGTGATGCATAGCAACGAGAGGGGAGAGTGTTGTCTACGTACCCTCGTAGACCGATAGCGGAAGCGTTAACACAACGCGGTTGATGTAGTCGTACGTCTTCACGATCCGACCGATCAAGTACCGAACGTACGGCACCTCCGAGTTCAGCACATGTTCAGCTCGATGACGTCCCTCGAACTCCGATCCAGCCGAGTGTTGAGGGAGAGTTTCGTCAGCACGACGGCGTGGTGACGATGATGATGTTCTACCGACGCAGGGCTTCGCCTAAGCTCCGCTACGATACTATCGAGGTGTAATATGGTGCCACAATTCTAAACTGCACCGAACTATCACGTAGTCATCAAAACGTGTATGTCAGATGTTTCGTAACATCTACAGACGACGCTGAGGTTCAGCACACCGAGCGGTGCATTAAGGACATAAGCCTTCTGTGCAGCAATGAGGACAATCCTCAGTTTACGGACCCAGTCCGCATAATTGCTACTACCAACTTTCAACTAAATTTTCTCTAGGAACATATCTTAACCAGTAGAACTAAAGCGCAAGCTATGACATAATTTGCAAATACCTTTTTGACTATGTTCATGATAATGAAGTTCATCTGATTATGAACTCCCACTCAGATAGACATCCCTCTAGTCATCTAAGTGAAACATGATCCGAGTTTAACTAGGCCGTGTCCGATCATCACGTGAGACGGACTAGTCAAGATCGGTGAACATCTCCATGTTGATCGTATCTTCTATACGACTCATGCTCGACCTTTCGGTCCTCCGTGTTCCGAGGCCATGTCTGTACATGCTAGGCTCGTCAAGTCAACCTAAGTGTATTGCGTGTGTTCCGAGGCCATGTCTGTACATGCTAGGCTCGTCAACACCCGTTGTATTCGAATGTTAGAATCTATCACACCCGATCACCACGTGGTGCTTCGAAACAACGAACCTTCGCAACGGTGCACAGTTAGGGTGGACACTTTCTTGAAATTATTATAAGGGATCATCTTACTTACTACCGTCGTTCTAAGCAAATAAGATGCAAAAACATGATAAACATCACATGCAATCAAATAGTGACATGATATGGCCAATATCATCATGCTCCTTTGATCTCCATCTTCGGGGCACCATGATCATCTTCGTCACCGGCATGACACCATGATCTCCATCATCATGATCTCCATCATTGTGTCTTCATGAAGTCGTCACGCCAACGATTACTTCTACTTCTATGGCTAGCTCGTTTAGCAACAAAGTAAAGTAATTTACATGGCGTTATTCAATGACACGCAGGCCATGCAAAATAATAAAGACAACTCCTATGGCTCCTGCCGGTTGTCATACTCATCGACATGCAAGTCGTGATTCCTATTACAAGAATGTGATCAATCTCATACATCACATATATCATTCATCACATCTTCTGGCCATATCACATCACATAGCACTTGCTGCAAAAACAAGTTAGACGTCCTCTAATTGTTGTTGCAAGTTTTTTTACGTGGTTTGTAGGTTTCTAGCAAGAACGTTTCTTACCTACGTATGACCACAACGTGATTTGCCAATTTCTATTTACCCTTCATAAGGACCCTTTTCATCGAATCCGTTCCGACTAAAGTAGGAGAGACAGACACCCGCTAGCCACCTTATGCATCTAGTGCATGTCAGTCGGTGGAACCTGTCTCACGTAAGTGTACGTGTAAGGTCGGTCCGGGCCGCTTCATCCTACAATGCCGCCGAAACAAGAAAAGACTAGTAGCGGCAAGAAGAATTGGCAAACTCAACACCCACAACTACTTTGTGTTTTACTCGTGCATAGTAACTACGCATAGACCTGGCTCATGATGCCACTGTTGGGAATCGTAGCATAATTTTAAAATTTTCCTACGCTCACCAAGATGCATCTATGGAGTCTACTAGCAACGAGGGGAAAGGAGTGCATCTACATACCCTTGTAGATCGCGAGCGGAAGCGTTCCAATGAACGTGGATGACGGAGTCGTACTCGCCGTGATCCAAATCACCGATGACCGAGTGCCGAACGGACGGCACCTCCGCGTTCAACACACGTACGGTGCAGCAACGTCTCCTCCTTCTTGATCCAGCAAGGGGGGAGGAGAGGTTGATGGAGATCCAACAGCACGACGGCGTGGTGGTGGATGTAGCGGGTCTCCGGCAGGGCTTCGCCAAGCTTCTGCGAGAGAGAGAGAGGTGTTGCAGGGGAGGAGGGAGGCGCCCAAGGCTGTAATATGCTGCCCTCCCTCCTCCCACTATTTATAGGACCCCTGGGGGAGGGGGCGCCAGCCCTTGGGAGATCAGATCTCCAAGGGGGGCGGCGGCCAAGTGGGGGGGAAGGAGTGCCTTGCCCCCCAAGGCAAGGGGGAAGCTCCCCCTAGGGTTCCCAACCCTAGGCGCATGGGGGGAGGCCCAAGGGGGGTGCCCCAGCCCACTAAGGGCTGGTTCCCTTCCACTTTCAGCCCACGGGGCCCTCCGGGATAGGTGGCCCCACCCGGTGGACCCCCGGGACCCTTCCGGTGGTCCCGGTACAATACCGGTAACCCCCGAAACTTTCCCGGTGGCCGAAACTTGACTTCCTATATATAATTCTTCACCTCCGGACCATTCCGGAACCTCTCGTGACGTCCGGGATCTCTTCCGGGACTCCGAACAACTTTCGGGTTTCCGCATACATATATCTCTACAACCCTAGCGTCACCGGACCTTAAGTGTGTAGACCCTACGGGTTCGGGAGACATGCAGACATGACCGAGACGCCTCTCCGGTCAATAACCAACAGCGGGATCTAGATACCCATGTTGGCTCCCACATGTTCCACGATGATCTCATCGGATGAACCACGGTGTCGAGGATTCAATCAATCCGTATGCAATTCCCTTTGTCAATCGGTATGTTACTTGCCCGAGATTCGATCGTCGGTATCCCAATACCTTGTTCAATCTCGTTACCGGCAAGTCTCTTTACTCGTACCGCAATGCATGATCCCGTGACTAACGCCTTAGTCACATTGAGCTCATTATGATGATGCATTACCGAGTGGGCCCAGAGATACCTCTCCGTCACACGGAGTGACAAATCCCAGTCTCGATCCGTGCCAACCCAACAGACACTTTCGGAGATACCCGTAGTGCACCTTTATAGTCACCCAGTTACGTTGTGACGTTTGGAACACCCAAAGCACTCCTACGGTATCCGGGAGTTGCACGATCTCATGGTCTAAGGAAAAGATACTTGACATTGGAAAAGCTCTAGCAAACGAAACTACACGATCTTTTATGCTATGCTTAGGATTGGGTCTTGTCCATCACATCATTCTCCTAATGATGTGATCCCGTTATCAATGACATCCAATGTCCATAGTCAGGAAACCATGACTATCTGTTGATCAACGAGCTAGTCAACTAGAGGCTTACTAGGGACAGGTTGTGGTCTATGTATTCACAGATGTATTACGATTTCCGGACAATACAATTATAGCATGAATAATAGACAATTACCATGAACAAAGAAATATAATAATAACCATTTATTATTGCCTCTAGGGCATATTTCCAACAATCAAAACATATAAACTCATAATATAACTATCATCGTAACGTTAAGCGTGCGGACCCTACGGGTTCGAGAACTATGTAGGCATGACCGAGACACCTCTCCGGTCAATAACCAATAGCGGAACCTGGATGCTCATATTGGTTCCCACATATTCTACGAAGATCTTTATCGGTCAGACCGCATAACAACATACGTTGTTCCCTTTGTCATCGGTATGTTACTTGCCCGAGATTCCATCGTCGGTATCTCCATACCTAGTTCAATCTCGTTACCGGCAAGTCTCTTTACTCGTTCCGTAATACATCATCCCGCAACTAACTCATTAGTCACAATGCTTGCAAGGCTTATAGTGATGTGTATTACTGAGTGGGCCCAGAGATACCTCTCCGACAATCGGAGTGACAAATCCTAATCTCGAAATACGCCAACCCAACAAGTACCTTTGGAGACACCTGTAGAGCACCTTTATAATCACCTAGTTACGTTGTGACGTTTGGTAGCACACAAAGTGTTCCTCCGGTAAACGGGAGTTGCATAATCTCATAGTTATAGGAACATGTATAAGTCATGAAGAAAGCAATAGCAACATACTAAACGATCAAGTGCTAAGCTAACGGAATGGGTCAAGTCAATCACATCATTCTCCTAATGATGTGATCCCGTTAATCAAATGACAACTCATGTCTATGGCTAGGAAACATAACCATCTTTGATTCAACGAGCTAGTCAAGTAGAGGCATACTAGTGACACTCTGTTTGTCTATGTATTCACACATGTATTATGTTTCCGGTTAATACAATTCTAGCATGAATAATAAACATTTATCATGATATAAGGAAATAAATAATAACTTTATTATTGCCTCTAGGGCATATTTCCTTCAGGGACCCACATGAACGTGGGTAGTGGGGGCAAGGCCCCACACCCCTGGTCAAGGCGCACCAAGATCCCCCCTTAGAAGGAATAAGATCATATCCCGAAGGGATAAGATCAAGATCCCTAAAAAAAGGGGGATATAACAATCGGTGGGGAAGGGAAATGATGGGATTTCTTTCGCCCACCTTTGCCAACGCCCCAATGGACTTGGAGGGCAAGAAACCAGCCCCCTCCACCCCTATATATAGTGGGGAGGCGCATGGGAGCCGCTCCCCTTCCCCTGGCGAGGCCCTCTCCCTCCCCAACACCTCCTCCTCCGTAGTAGTGCTTGGCGAAGCCCTACCGGAGAACTGCAAGCTCCACCACCACGTCGTCGTGCTGCCGGAGCTCTCCCTCAACTTCTCCTCCCCCTTGCTGGATCAAGAAGGAGGAGACGTCCCCGGGCTGTACGTGTGTTGAACGCGGAGGCGCCGTTGTTCGGCGCTTAGATCGGAATCAACCGCGATCTGAATCGCTACGAGTACGACTCGTTCATTCGCGTTCTTGTAACGCTTCCGCATCACGATCTTCAAGGGTATGAACATGCACTCCCCTCTCTCTCTTTGCTAGTCTCTCCATAGATTGATCTTGGTGATGCGTAGAATTTTTTTAATTTCTGCAATGATCCCCAACACATGCCACTCACATGGCCATGAGAGCCAGCCCGCACCCAAGACGCGCGCTCCACCAATGAACATTGCCTCCCTCGCCGCTAGGGCCGCCGTCTAGCATCCATACAACCTTAAGATCTGAAAGGTTGGCTTTAGCCAGACCGACAACCCTTAAACTCATGGAGCCTCCAATGACCACCCTACCCCGAACATCGTCAAATCTGAGCCAACAAGCATTGGGCCGAGAAAGGAGGGAGGATGAGCGGATCGTCTCCATGACCGGCGACCTTGCGCTGGCGACGGGTGGCTCGACCACCATCGAAGCCTCCCATCCCTCCAGCCAACCTTCCCGCCCACGGCAGCCGGCTCAGATCCACGCGAGGCCACCAGCGGCCGCCCGCACACCTACGACGGAACCAACACGACTAACACCTGAAGCCATGGAATAAAAAATATACTTAGCTTCCAGACGAACATGAAGACTCAAATTAGCTTCCAGACGTTAAAATTATCCTTAGCTTCCAGACGAACATGAAGACTCAAATTAGTCATTGGGTTAAATAGGATGGTCCTACATGCCTGCCAGTTGGAACATAATTTATTTTCTTACCCACTGTTATAGCAAAACTTACAACATAAGAATCGATTGTTTGTGCAAATAACTAACTAAATTCTCTGTTCCGATAGTTTTCATTCATTTTCACTTGTCCCGATTCAATGATAAATCAATTGGCCAGATGTACACTCATTATGATCAAGGAAGATCAATGAAATGCAACATGATCTCTGTTACGTAGTATACCGAAAAATGTAATTTTCAGCATACTATCGAAGATGTCAAATAAGCAAGCAATTGGCTCACAGTTGATGAAAGCTCAACTGGATAGCCCTTAATTTTAGGTTATGCATCCACAACTTATAAGAGCGAAAAAAAATGAAATATTGCATTCGGAATCAAGCAAGTGGGCGTTCAGAGGCAGGGCCCTCTTGCCTGATCGCGTGCATATAAACATACAAAAAGATTATTTGCCTTTACATTGTACATTTATCAACGGTGAATTGGTAACTCCACTACAAATTACACTGCTATATAATTTCCAAGCAGGTTTCAGTGACCACAATATTCATGAAGTAGTTTGAAGTGCCAAACCTTTCCACATGCGGCTGCTACTAATTGCTATAGTAGTAGATTAGAAAGAGAAAACACGGTGTCAAAATCTGGATGGTGATCATCCTGTCCCTGACTGACATCCACTGAGAGCTGAATGTCGGGCTAGAACCAATGAGCTGCAGTAGCGGCACCATTCACCAAACTCTGCATAGCGTCCCACTAAACAAGAGCATCTGACATAGAAAAAAAAACTTCATCGATTGCACCTGACATCAAAGGACTTCTGTTTAACGGCTATACACAGAGTCACACAGCAATTAGCAAAATAAAACATCTACTTGAGAAAAAGAAAAAGCTTAGATTAGTTTGTACAGAAAAGACCTTGGTGATTGTCTCCAAGTACACTGCGTAGTTTACAGTATGTAGCATCCACATGAGAAGAAAAAACAAATAACACATAACTGAGATCATTTACCTATTAATAATTGTTTGACGAACTCCAGCGACCTTAACTGATCTAATGTATGCACCATTCTTCTCTTCCAAATGCCAGATGACCTTCATATAGAAGATACTTGCATTTGTTTGAAGTATCCTTGCATTGTGTGCATTCAGAAACCAGATTGAAATATTCCCTTTTAGAAATATACAACTGTGCTCAACCAAAAGAAAAAAATATGTAGCCATGCCCGTCGTTGAAATATTATACTGTTGCCTAGTTGTTCGTACTCGCTGTACGGGAGGGTTTACGTTGCCGTGGCCTCAGGCTCGCCTTTCGAGACAGAAATCTCGTCAGCAAACCCAACATGTGTAACAGTTGCCTGCAATCACGCTCATCTTGTCGGAGCATCTGCTCTTCGCTGCTCAAGATCGCGTCCACCTACAGGGTCTAGTCGCTAGCCGCGCTCCCTTGAATGGAGCCTTGCCTTCACGTTCTTTATGAAATGGCAGAGTGGTTGCAGCGAAGTGGCAGCCGCAGAGGAACAAACGGCATGCGTTGGCAAAAAGTGAGAGCTAGTGGGCATCACGATGGCAAAGCACCAAAACCAGCAGCCGTCCTGGGAGGGGTTGATGGGCGGGTGGGGCTGGTGACGGCGCCGGCGCTAACCCTAGCACGCCGCTAGTTAGGTGGCGGGGTCGGGGGGGGGGGGGGGGGGTTCGTGGGGAGAGGAGGTCGACAGCGGGGTTGGAGGGGGGGGGGGTCATGGGCAATGGGCAGAGGAGGTCGGCGGCGGGGTTGGGGGAATCGCGGGAGGAGGAAGAAGGAAGTGGGGAGGAGGACGATGGATGTAGCGAATAGATCGAGCGGAGCATCGTTCCAGTCCGCGTTGGACGGGGCTCCTTCCTGGGTCTTTTTGGCTGCATGGGAGGGGAGACTGGTGGGACGAAAAAATACCATGCGAAGGTGGGGAGGTTGAGACGAAAAAAACCGGTACGAAGCAGAGACTACCAAGTCGTCCATTAGGAGTAGAGATTCTCTGCACCGAAGTTTTTTTTTCCGCTAATTTATTTCTTTCACACACTGACGGGTGGAACCCTTGCAATATTTGCTACATAAACTATTTAACCGGTCAACAGAGTGCAATACCATGCTCTACGATGAGTCAGTGACGGTATAATCATCGCTTTGTGTATATGATGACGCGTATTCCGAAGTCCGGTGACCCGTACTATACTTTGAGCTCAATTTCAGTGACTGTTAGTGTATCTACCTGAAAAAACTACTCCCTCTGATCCAAAATAATTGTCGTAGTTTTAATCGAAGGCTAAACTTAATTAGTTCAAAGCTACGCCACTTATTATGATTATGGATCGGAGGGAGTAGAAAATAAGCCCCGAACCCAACGACCATCATCAGAACGAAAAGCTTGAAGCGATCGATCGATCAAGTGCCTCAGTGCCTCACCAAATCACAGGCGCTTTCTCACAAACATCAACGGAAAGCAAAGGTCAGGTCGATACGTCATCCATAGCTGCATCCGTAAGTGTGGAATTATTGCGTCATATCCATACAGCGAAAAACATAGGTTCAATACAACACCAACAAACCAACCACTACCACCACTAGTCCACTACCATCTCTATCACATACTATAACATGCATGATCGATCGTACTCGAGGCATTTCATTCTCCCAAACACAGTCACTGGTTCCTGGCTCCCCTGCTCCTGATCGATCTTCGGTGGCGCCATAGGGGGGAGGAGACAGACGCGCACGTACGGAGATGGACTAGAAGGTGGCGGCGGTGGCCAGGAAGTCCGCGGGCAGGAGTAGCGCAAGGTAGCCGGCGAGCAACGCCGCCAGTGCGACGCCGGCGGTCGCTGTCGAGGAGGCGGTGCCGGCGCTGGCCGCCTGCTGCGCGCGGGAGTTGGCCGTCGACGCCGTGTTGTCCTTGGCTGCGAGGAAAGCGAAACCGGTGATTGTTGTTAGATCGACAGAGTGACAGGCAGCAGGACTACGGAGGGACATCAGTGTTGCAGGAGCAATGAGTAACCGGCTTGATTAATTTCCAGACACACGTACGTTACGGCAAGGTAAAAGGTCTGTGAAAAGCGCCATTGATGGCAACAAGCACATGGGCTATGGTTCAAACATCTTTCGCCGAGTTACGCTCGATGTACCGTACGTAGTTTTCACCGTGCTAATGAATCAACAGGAGGAGAAGAGTGGAGCTAAGGAAACGGAAGGCTCAGTCACCTGGAGCTGCAGCGGTGCCCTTGTCGCCGCCGGGGCTGAAGATGGCGGCGTCCTTGGAGTTCGGAGGGAGGTGCAGCAGCTCTGCACACACAAAGTATAGCCAATAGTCAGTAGTGCTTCAGTAGTTCAGTTCATCTCGGTACAAAATGAAGAAACGAAACGGGCTCCCATAATAGATCGACAGCCTAGCTGTATAGGTTGGTGCCAGTGTGCCGGGTTTTGTAAAGAAAGGGAAGTAATTTGGGACGGCGACGGGTGCCAGTGGCGTCTAAGTCGTGATGCGGCCGGCCATGTCACGGGCCAGACCGAACAAGCCACAAGGCATCTCTAGCTAACCCTGCACGCGACGTCCCTCCAAAATACAGCCACGCGACGTATACCATTTGTGCTGTGGAACGTGACACGACGGCGCGGCGGGGGGTTGGTCGACGACGAGGTCGGTGATATGCATGTACTAGGGTCTAGGTAGTAGGTAGGAGTAGGAGGGAGACGTACGTGGGCAGTGGGAGACGTTGGCCTTGGTGTTGCCGCAGGCGGAGGGGAGGGCGAGCGCGAGGGAGGCGTTGATCTTGATGCCCAGGTTGGGGTCGTCCTTGTCCTTGACCAGCACGCACAGGCACTTGGGGCTCTTGTCCAGCACCTGGCTCAGCCCGCCGCAGCAGTCCGGCGCCGGCGACCGCGCCTGCCCCTGCACGTACTGCAGACACGGCGCCAGCCCCACCAGCTGCTCTGCGCACTCGCTCCGGTCCGCGTCCATGTCCGCTCCCACGCTAGCCACCGCCGCCCCCATCATCACCACCACCACCATCACCGGCCACTGCACCGCCTTCGCCGCCATGAGGGACGCCGCTTCGCTCCCTCTTCCTCGATCACTTCCTTGCCTTGGCTACTTGGCTAGCAGCTGCCGATGTGACTTGAAGAGTGGAGGAAGTAAAGTGGCTGTGTGGGAGTGAGCTGGGGTGGGGGGTTGGTGAGGCCGGGGGTGAACTGTTATAGCGGGCGGGGGTGGGGGGAGGCGGCGAAGGCGTGAGCCAGACATCGTGACGTGCCCGGTCGCACCACGTACGTACGTACGCGGGCAGGCACGATGCTCCGCACTTTGATGCGTGCGTGCGTGGCTGATCGACAGGCCCGGCTCTCTACGCGCTGCAGAAGGGCTCACACGCACGCATGTCGAACAGCGATTCCCAGGAGAGAAACGAGCCTTGCCGTGTTCGAACATGCACATTCAGGAAAGGTGCCAGAAACGTGAGAACTGTGACTGACTGTAAGGTTTCAACCGCTCGATTTATCGGCGCCGTGGCCTCGCCGTGATCTCCTCGTTCCGGCCGGCCGGCCAGGGACCCGGTGCACTTGATTTCTTGACGACATGCGGGCCGGGTAGATGGAGGCAGCAGCAGCCAATAACTCCGGCATTCATGCTAGCAAATGCAACTGTGTCGCTGTCGCACACTCATGCCCACTCGTCTGAACTCTGAATCTACCTCCATGTGGATGGCCTGCAGCGCTGCGAACGAGCAGAGGACTTATTGTTCCCTCCCTGTAACTCTTTGTATGAATCATCCTGTACGTGTAGTATTATTGGTAACCAAGTTCCCCTGGGTGGAAATTGACTGCCTTCCCTCTCTCCTTTTCAGTAAGGCTCTCACTTCTTAGCAGAGGTGTTAAAGAGCAAGATCACATAAACAATGTTGATGCATAGCAACAAGACATCCCTAGAAAAATGGAGTGGCAACAGGAGACGTGATGAGGCTCGCGTGTTGGGACAGACACGGGATGCCACATGTCCAATTTGGCAAACGGAACTACTAGTACGTGTCAGGTGTCACAAGCATGTTGTAAACTTGGAGGGTACGGTTCACTACGGGCTCGTGTGGGTGTGAGTAGAGTGGGTGGCCAGAGACCACCCAACATGCAGAGGCTGGCACTGGCAGCGAGCATCTAGCGGAGAAGGCGCAGGAGCTATGAATCTGCACATATGCAGAATGTTAAACACGCTACAGTATCTTTGGCATGAATCTGCTGCCACTTTGGTACCACCAGTTATGTGCCACTTGCTAGTTCGCGCTCCAAATCTGAAGGCTGAAGGAGCAGCAGTGCGAGTGCAAGCAGCCTCGGCTGGTGATCCAAGTCATCCCGTTTACACGCATGTTCAAGATGACAACCAAGATCTTCCACAGCAGCTAGCGACTTTGCTTCATGGTGGCCGCCGTGTCTCCGATCGAGAGAAGCCCCAAACCCCCGCTGGACGGGCAGGTACCTCTCACAAAATGCCGACCTAGACGAGCTCCTCTAACCGGCCTTATATGTTCAGGCTGACCGGCACATTTTCATATATCCATCCTAAATCTTGGACGTATATAAGGAGGCCTGGATGCGCCGTACCGCACCGCCATATCGGATCAGACAGACCCACCATAATTTGAACAAATTGACTACTCCAGCAAATTTACCGCACTCCTCTCGTGTCTGTCTACCATTGCTCCCCCATCCGTGCCGCCACCCGACCCACCGCGTTAGATGTCCTCGTCGGGTACCCCGTCCCAAACCGACGCCACGGATGTTGCCTCGGCATAGTCCATGTAGGCTCCCGTCCATGGCGCCGAGCTGGCCGAAGAACATCACCCGGATAGCGACGGAAGCAGCGTGAGAGGGAAGCAGCGGCACAGAGAGTTCCGGACAAGGATGGTGTGGGCCTCGAGAAGGATGTGTCCCCTCCTCCATGCCCGGTCGATCAGTGCCCATCCGACCAGTTGTAGAAAATGAAGCCGTCGTCTGCCCCACCCGCGACCGACATTGATCCGACGGCCGATTGAAGGATCCCGGGAGGGTTTACGGCACCACAAGGGGTGGACGACGAGGTGTGTGACTCGCCGTGACTCCAACGGCAGCGCTAGCGTCCAGACTACAATGTCATGTTCGACGGAATGTCCCAGTAGGAAGGGGTATCGATTTTGCTCCATTTTCTATGCCTTTGTTTGTTATATTTGCTATTGCATTGGATAGATTAGTTGCATATGCCATTGAATGAATTAGTTGCATATTCCATTGAATGAATTAGTTGCATATTCCATTTAGTTCATTTTAAATCATGATCATTTTAGGAGAATTACGTGACCGAGATGATTAACGAGGGTCAAGAGCCTATAGCCGGTATGGAATATGAGTTGGGGATCTGAATTATCGTACGTTTGATGTTGGGGGAACATCACATACACAAGGCACCCAAGGGAAGAAAAAAAAGGCAAAGACACCCGAGAAAATAGGTCCGACATTCAAAATATTTGAGGATAATTTGTTGGTCAAAACTTGGTTGGCCACAAACATGGACCATATTCTTGTCTGATAGTTTCTCACACACGGTTGTAGAGTTGTACACTCTACTTGGTATAGTAGCTCACCCACAACCTCAAGAGTTGCACACGCACGACTGTGGTGTTGCACACTCTCGTCGGTCTAGTTGCTGACACACGGGCGCGGGAGTTGCACACCCTGGTCGGCATAGTTGCTTCTGCATAAAGCGGGGTTGCACACCCTGGTCGGAAAGTAGTTCATGCAAAGTCGCCGGAGTTGCACACGTGCGACGACATAGTCGCACAATCCCGGTTGCGGGAGTTGCACACGCGTGATGTCATAGTTCCGCATGCATAGCCGTGAAGTTGCACTCTCTCGTTGGCTTATTTGGTCAGAGCAATAGACTAAGTTGCACATCCACTGGTAGGCAGTTGGACAAGGCAGCGAACAGTGAAAACTACACGTCCACATGAAAGTTGCACACCTACTGAAGTTGGCAAGGGCAACACATGAAGTTGCACATCTCACTAGTAGGGGATAGTTTGGGATGGAGGCGTCATCAATAAAAATGCATGTCCACGGGTATGAGGAAAATTTGCACATTGACTATCAGATAGTTACACAGCGACTGCTTGGTAGTTGCACCAAACGGGAAGTAAATTGCACGCACAAAAGTTTGTCGAAACATACCCATACGGGATCTACTTTTGGAGACTACGTCGTGAGGATTTCAATGATGAAATTGGATCTTAATTTTGATGTTCGGTTCAAAAGTTATGACAATTTTTAGAAAAATAAAACTTGAACTAAATATGTTCACACCTGTCCGCATCAGTGAAAGTTGCATGTCTACAAGAAAGGGGAGCTGGATATCGACTATGAGGTAGTAGCACATCGACTCTTATGCAATTGCACCAAACAGAGAGTAAATTGGACACAAAAAGTTCATCAAAACATATCAATACGGGATCTAATTTCGAAGAGCACGTCGCGAGGATTCCAACGGCGAAAAAGGATCCTAATTCCGATGTCTGGTTCGAAAGTTATGACTTTGTAAAAAAATAGAAGTCCTAATTAAATGTGTTCACACTTGTTTCATGAGACGTTCAGCACGCAGTGAATGGCCATACATGATTGGCTAGTAATTTCCTTTTTAGCTCTTTTTCCTAAAAAAAACTTACATAAAATAATAGGCCACTCGAGAGCGCTAACAAGCCACCGTTGGCTCGCTAGACGCGTCCTTTGCTTTAAGATACCTGGTTTTATAGATTATTCTTTTTCAATCCGATCATTGGTTCATTGTGTTGCTTTTAGCCTATATTATACAACGGTCACACTTAACTTATGCTTGAAATGAGGCTTTGTGATGGACATGAGTACGCCCAGATGATGATGACTTACTCCAAGCCTCTGAATTATCATGGTGTGCTTGTTTACAATCAGTATCACATCGATTAATTGGTTCGTGCTGCCCATGTGTTCGAACTGAATGTTCCCTGTTTGATGATCCATAATGATACTTGTTGAAAAGAAGGTTGAGATGTGCAATGCCCATCTGATTTTGTACTCTCAGGAAAAACACACAATTGAGATGTACTCCCTCCATTTTTACACTCTGCATATTAGAGTTGACTGAAGTCAAACTTCATAAAGTTTGACAAAGTTTATAGAAAAAAGTACAAATATTTACTATAATAAATCTATATGATATGAAAGTACATTCAATAATAAATCTAATGGTATTGATTTGTTATTGTATATGCTAATTTTTTTATTTATAAATTTTTTCCAAGTTTATAAAGCTTGACCTTGACTAAAGCTAATACGTGGACTAAATAAAAACGGAGTAAGTACTGTAATCCTCTCAGTTCCAATGTACTCAATCAATTTATTTATTGTATTCATTAGAGGTTGTAGTTATTCTTATTTCCCATGCATTAATTAATTAAAATGTTATTACAATCGTTTCTTAGAGCATGTATCACGCAGTTTGAAAAACTATTACATAGAATATCCTCCGACCTATTATCAAAACTAAACTTTGCAATTTGATGCGCCACCTCATTGGCCCGCCTATTTATCTTAGCCAGCTTAAAGTTGTGCATAAGTTTAGTGATGGATAACGCTTCCTTCTTCAGATCGACGAGAGAGGACCAGTCCAGGCTATCATTTGCAAGGAATGAAACCACGTAAGAGCAATTAGTTTCTAAGATAACATCTCTATTACCGATAGAGAGACCAGCGAGGCACGTCCTTAGCTCAGCTTCATCTATAGTGGTACACAAACTAATATACTCCCACGAAGAAATAAGGGCATCACTAGAAGAATTCCTAGCAAACACCCCCACGCTTGCAGCGCTGAAACTCTCCACAAAGCTGACATCAACATTAATTTTAATATAGTCATATGGGGGAGGCTGCCGCACTTCAGTGATCCTCCTAGATTGACTGGGTTTAACCTAGCCTCCACCGCCTTACCTTTCACGTTAGGAATCAACTCAGTATTTGAAGGCATGAAAAGAAAGACGGCCAATAGTTATCCACAAAAATAGCAGCGGCCAAGACAGATTCCTTCCCCTTTCAAAAATCAAATCATTTCTTAAATGTCAGGCTCTCCAATATGAATATGATTTGCTCACACACCGGAGAACTCTACTGATCTAGCAAAATAAGCAATCAATTTGGGTCAGAGAAATTAAAAACCTCTTCCCAGAGAATATTCCAAACTTCTCTCAATGCCATACAAAGTGCCTTTGCCTTAGGGCACCTTGTCAGAATAAAACACTAGTAAGATCATAGACAACACACCGGGGCACGATATTTATTAACGAGGTTTATCGATATGGTCACATCCCCGGGGCAGTGACTACGGGCGCTCCTCCCTAAGATACCGCAAAACTGTCCGCCCAGCGTCGGCACACGCCGTTGGCTCCCCCGCGTACTTGTTACTATCCACAAGCCGTCTCCAGGAATTCGGGGGCCCGATGCGAAAAGCAAAATGGGCCCTAATTTCTTTAAAAACTTCATATAAGATAACTGAAGAATAATCTCACATAATTATATAATTTAAATTCGTTATTTCATAAAATGTTTAGAAATATCTCTAATATCAATGCAAAAGACTAAACCTTGATTCTGGAGGAGGAACTATTGGAAATATTTAATCTGTTTTAACTTCTGAACTTCAACAACTATACAAAAAGTTGTTCCAAAAAATATGAGTTAACTGTTGTAAACGATGAATTAAGAAGTCTTAGTACATCTTTGCCGTGTGTACCAGAGAAAAGGGGAGGAGCATAGGGCACCAGTAGGACAGTTGGACTTCTGTTCGGCTGTTCCACCGACAGCTCGGCACGGCGGCACCACGGCAGTGTCAAACGGCACGGCGGCGGCAGCCAGCCCTCGCAATTCCCGTACAGTTCCGCCTGTCGCCTGGCTGCAGATCTATCGCTGCCGAGCCGCTGATTCATCGGAAAAAGAAATCGATCGATCCGGCCGGACCACGGTACGAGATGGGAAGCAACGAACTTACGTACTGCACTGCAGCAAGGGTTTCGTCTCTTTTTTCTCGAATACGCTAGGGTTTCATCTATCGATCGAATTGATCCGGGAGACGGGATTTTTTTTCTCGAAAATCTCCAGGCGAGATGTGCAACGAATGATGGCTGGCTCGAGCGCACCAGGCCCAAGAAGCCCAAAGGAATGCTTCAGGACACGACAATTGTTCTACGGTCAGTGCTTAAAAAGAAGACACGAGCAACGGGAGCTCCTATTCGACCCGTTTTGCGTCGAACAGCCGAGCAAACGCACAGATATTCGAGAGAGCAACTAGTTAACGAGCACTTCTTCGGAAGCCTCGCAACGATCAGCGTCATTTGGCATGCTCCCAGCCATTCGTCACGTGCCGCACTCTGGGCGTTCCATTCATATTTTGTTTTTCTTATTTTCCCGCATGCGTTTTCGGCTTTTTAAACAGTTTTTTTGTTTTTTCGGCGTTATGGTTTTCCACTGGTAAAAAAATTGCGCGAAAAAACGCGTTCTCTTTTTCCCCTTTCGTGACAGTCACGATTTTGCTTCCGCGAGAAGCACGGTTTGCTTTCGCGAGAGTCACGGCCGTGGCTCTCGGAAACGAAAAAAAACGCGTTTTCTGTTTTTTTTTCATTTCGCGAGAGTCACGGTTTTGCTTCCGCGAGAGGCACGTGTGTGCCTTCGCGAGAGTCACGGCTGTACCTCTCGGAAACGAAAAAAAATGCGTTTTCTGTTTTTTTCGTGAGAGTCACGGTTTTGCTTCTGTGAGAGGCACGGTTGTGCTTTAGCGAGAGTCACGGTCGTGCCTCTCGGAAACGAAAAAAACACGTTTTCTGTTTTTTTTCTTTCGCGAGAGTCACGGTTTTGCTTCCGCAAGAGGCACGGTTGTGCTTTCGCGAGAGTCACGGCCGTGCTTCTCGAAAATAAAAAAACGTGTTTTCTGTTTTTTCCTTTAGCGAGAGTCACGGCCGTGCCTCCTCGGAAACGGAAAAAAATGGGTTTTCTCTTTCTTTTTCGCGAGAGTCACGGTTTTGCTCCCGCGAGAGGCACGGTTGTGATTTCGTGAGAGGCACGAGCGTGCCTCTCTCGAAAAGGGATAAAACACATGCTCCCGGTTCGGTTTTTTCGTCCGTTTTTTTGTCCGGTTTTTTCGTGAAAAAAAGTTCGCCAAAACCTATCAACATGGAATCTAGTTTTGAAGATCTCGATGCGAGGAATCCAACGATGAAAGCGGTTCGAGATTTGGACGCACGGTTTGAGAGATAAAACGTTTTGAATAAATGGTCGGAAAATATTGAAGAAAATCAATATGTCCAAAGTTCGGTCGTGTATGTTATTTGGGAGTTCTGATTATACACCTCCTCTGTCTGAGTTCAAATTCCTCCGTGTCCTTTTTATTGACACTAATAATGGTAAAGTTGACCTCACTAGACTGTGTAAACTGCATCAGCTAAGGTATTTATGCATTACTAGCACTAGTTCATGCCAGCTTCCAACGCAGATTAGAATGCTACAACACTTGGAAACACTTGATCTTCATAGCTGTGGCAGTCTTCCATCAGATATAGTTCATCTGTCACGCTTGATGTATCTGAGTGTTCCAACCTGTTAAATTGTGATCCAAATTATACCGTATTGGACTAGACGTAGTACATACGGTGTGGGCCTTTTGCGTTGGAACCGACGCGTACGAGTACAACTCGTTACTTGTCCTACAAGGACTCTTATGTGTTGCCCCTCATATATACCCCATGTAGTCGCACCTCAGACGGTCTGTCGTCTTGTGCTTGTAATACTCCTCCTCATAGTAATTGCGCCTTCGTGCGTCCGTGGTTTTCTCCCGCAAGGGTTTCCACGTAAAAATCTCCATGTCTCTCTGTCTCGTTTATTTCTCGTTATTATTTAACAAGTGGTATACAGAGCCAAGTTACAGATACGAGATTTGAGACCAGAGTTAGGGCTGCGGTCCGTTCCACCGCCGCCGTCCCGAATCGCCGAGACCGACTAGATTTCCGTTGCACACGACCCGTCGTTCCGAAGACAGAACTTTCCGCTGCGCGCGCCACCGCAGAGATCCGCGTCCGAGGTCGAGCAGTGAAAGGGTCCAAGTCCCAAGGTATTTGGCAGCAAGCGATCTACCAGCCGTTGCTTCGTCGCGTGGAGACAGAGGCCAAATCAAGTTCATCTACGAGTACTAGTTGAGTACTGTCCACGTGAAGAGATACATTAGCACAAGTTTTGAGATCTAATTGAAAAGTGCTACCGCTGTTGCTACTTCACGTGACGTGAGGCTGTGCTAGTTCAACTTTTGTTCTGCGTTCGTCTGTCCGTTGCTACGTCCAGCCAACTACTACCAGGTGCTACTGTTTCTAATTCTTTGTTCCGCGTAATTTAAATTCTGTCAAGAATTTTTTCTTTCGACTTGTACTACTTTGTGCACAGATTTAATCGACTCATGGCATCCATGAAGTACGATCTTCCGCCGCTGGACCGTGACACAAGGTTTACCCTATGGCAAGTCAAGATGCGGGCGTTGTTGGCACATACTGACTATGATGAAGCACTGGATAGTTTTGGGAAGAACCGAATTGAGGACTGGACTGATGAGGAGAAAAGAATTGATTGTAAGGCTTTGTCAAAAATTCAACTCCATTTGCATAATAATATTTTGCAGGAAGTTTTGAGCGAGAAAACTGCCGCCGCTCTATGGTTAAAGTTGGAAGGGATTTGCATGACTAAAGATCTCACCAGCAAGATGCATTTGAAGCAAAAATTATTCCTGCACAGGTTACCCGAGGGAGGTAATGTTTTGAATCATATTTCTGAATTTAAAGAGATCATATCTGATCTAGCTGCAATGGAGGTTAAGTATGAAGAGGAAGATATTGCTTTAATGTTACTTTGTTCACTGCCAAGTTCTTATACCAATTTTAGAGACACCATATTATACAGTCGTGATACTCTCACGCTTAATGAAGTTTATGAAGCTTTGAACTCTAAGGAGAAGATGAAATTAATGGTGCCTCATGATGGTTCGAGTTCATCCCAAGCCGAGGGATTATCTGTTCGTGGCAGGACAAAGGAGAAGAACTCCAATAATGGAAACAGAGGCAAAAGTAAGAACGGCTACAGGGGCCGGTCGCAATCCAGAGACAAGAAGTATTGCAGATATTGCAAGAGAGACGGGCATGACATCTCAGAGTGTTTCAAGTTGCAGAATAAAGAAAAGAGGAAAGGTAACAAACAAGGTGAAAATTCTGCTAACGTTGCTCGTGATGATAGTTCCGATGATGCTCTTGTCGTTATTGCTGGATGTGCTGAGACCAATGATGAGTGGGTACTTGACACTGCATGCACTTTTCATATGTGTCCACATAGAGATTGGTTTAATACTTTTGATTCCACTACTTCTGCTGGTTCCGTTTTGGGTTTTGATAATTCACCATGCAAGATTGAAGGCATAGGTTCTATTCGAATCAAGATGTTTGATGGCATAATCAGAACTTTGACAGATGTTCGGTATATTCCGAAGATGAAGAGAAATCTTATCTCTGTTAGTGCCCTTGATGCAAAGGGGTACAAGTATTCAGGTGGAGATAGTGTTTTGAAAGGTCACCAAAGGTTCCCTTATTGTGATGAAAGGTGACTTAAGTTCGACCAATGGTCTTTATTACCTTCGAGGTTCTACCGTTTCAGGTAACGCTACTCCAGTTATTTCAAAGAATTCTGATTGTGATGCTGCTAACCTTTGGCATATGCGTCTTGGACATATGAGTGAACTTGGTTTGGCAGAGTTAAATAAGAGAGGTCTTCTTGATGGATATGAACCTGGTAAATTGAAATTTTATGAGCATTGTATCTTCGGCAAGCATAAGAGGGTGAAGTTCAACACTTCGACCCATACAACTGAAGGTATTCTTGATTATGTCCATTCTGATTTATGGGGACCATCTCGCAAGAAGTCACTAGGTGGTGCTAGTTACATGCTGACTATTATTGATGATTATTCGAGAAAAGTTTGGCCTTATTTCTTGAAGCATAAATATGAAGCATTCTCAGCTTTTAAGGAGTGGAAGATTATGATTGAGAGACAAACTGAAAAGAAGGTAAAAATACTTCGCACTGATAATGGTATGGAATTCTGTTCTAAGCAATTTAAGAATTATTGCAAGTCTGAAGGCATTGTCAGACATTACACCGTTCCTTATACTCCTCAACAAAACGGTGTTGCTGAGCGTATGAACAGGACCATTATTTCCAGAGCCCGTTGCATGTTGTCCAATGCAGGTTTGCATAGGCGTTTTTGGGCTGAGGCCGCTTCCACTGCTTGTTATCTCATTAACCGTTCACCATCTATTGCTCTTAATAAGAAAACTCCAATTGAGGTATGGTCTGGTTCACCTGCTGATTATTCACAGTTGAGAGTTTTTGGTTGCACTGCTTATGCTCATGTTGATAATGGAAAGTTGGAGCCTAGGGCTGTTAAGTGCATCTTTCTTGGTTATAAGTCTGGTGTTAAAGGTTTTAAATTGTGGAATCCTGAAACCCAGAAGGTTGTTATTAGCAGAAATGTTATCTTTAATGAATCTGCTATGTTACATGATGTTTCATCTACTAATGTTCCCGTTGAGAATGAACAACAGCCTATTGTTCAGGAGCCTACTGTTCAGGTGGAGCATGTTATTGATTCAAGTGATACATCTGGTAATGAAATTGTTGATGCACGTGATGAACCCGTCGTTAATGATGATAATGTCACTCCCACTCCAAATCAGCCTATTGTTCCGCCCAGTTGGAATCTTGCACGTGACAGAGTTAGGCGGGGTATTAATAAACCTGACAGGTTAATTGAAGAGTGCAATATTGTTTCTTTTGCTTTATCTGTTGCAGAGGAAATTGAAGGTAATGCTGAGCCTTCTTCATATTCCGAGGCTATTATTTCTGGTGATAGTAATAAGTGGATGACCGCTATGCATGATGAGATGGAATCACTTGAAAAGAATGGCACTTGGGATTTAGTAAGATTACCTAGAGAGAAGAAACCTATTCGTTGCAAGTGGGTTTTCAAGAGGAAAGAAGGTGTTTCTCCTAATGATGAGACAAGATATAAAGCAAGGTTAGTTGCTAAAGGTTACAGTCAGATTCCAGGTATTGACTATAACGAAGTCTTTTCTCCTGTTGTGAAGCATAGCTCTATTCGCACTTTACTCAGTATTGTTGCCATGCATGATCTTGAGCTTGAACAATTGGATGTTAAAACTGCATTTTTACATGGAGAATTAGAAGAGGATATTTATATGGAACAACCTGAAGGTTTTGTTATTCCTGGAAAAGAAAAGCTTGTCTGTAAGTTAAAGAAATCTCTTTATGGATTGAAGCAATCCCCTAGACAGTGGTACAAGAGATTTGACACCTTTATGCTCTCTCAAGGTTTCAAAAGGTCTAATTATGATAGTTGTGTTTATTTGAAAACTGTCAAAGGTTCAACTATTTATTTGCTCCTTTATGTTGATGATATGCTTATTGCTGCAAAGAGTATGTCAGAGATTAATGAACTAAAGAAGCAATTGAGTAATGAATTTGAGATGAAGGATTTGGGTGCAGCAAAGAAAATACTTGGCATGGAAATATCCAGAGATAGACCATCTGGAAAAGTATATCTAAGTCAGAAGGGATATATTGATAAAGTTCTTCGTCGTTTTAATATGCATAATGCCAAGCCGTGAGTACTCCGTTAGCTGCACACTTCAAATTATCATCAGTTTTATGTCCTAAGTCAGATGTAGATATTGAGTACATGTCTAGAGTTCCCTATTCAAGTGCAGTTGGTTCACTTATGTATGCCATGGTTTGTTCTCGTCCGGATTTATCATATGCATTGAGTGTTGTCAGTAGATACATGGCTAATCCTGGAAAAGAGCATTGGAGAGCAGTTCAGTGGATTTTCAGATACCTGCGAGGTACTTCTAATGCTTATTTACAGTTTGGGAAAACTAGAGATGGACTTGTTGGTTTTGTTGATTCTGATTTTGCTGGTGATTTGGATAAGAGAAGATCACTCACAGGTTATGTTTTCACCATTGGTGGTTGTGCTGTGAGTTGGAGAGCAACTTTGCAGTCTATTGTGGCTTGTTCCACTACTGATGCCGAGTATATGGCTATTTCTGAGGCATGCAAAGAAGCTATCTGGTTGAGAGGTTTGTACACTGAGCTTTGTGGAGATTCATCTTGCCCTACCAGTATTTAGTGACAGTCAAAGTGCCATATATCTTACAAAGAATCCAATGTATCATGAGAGGACAAAGCACATTGATGTCAGATTTCATTATATTCGAGATGTTGTTGCTGAAGGCAATTTGAAGGTATGCAAGATAAGTACTCATGATAATCCTGCTGATATGATGACAAAGCCAGTTCCTACCAATAAGTTTGAGCTTTGCTCAGGCTTAGTTGGTATTTCTCACTAGTCCTATGGACTTTGACGCACAAGGTGTTTATGCTGATTTGGATGGAGTTATTCACTTTCTTCGACTATTGGAGGGAATTTGGATCAAGGTGGAGATTGTTAAATTGTGATCCAAATTATACCGTATTGGACTAGACGTAGTACATACGGTGTGGGCCTTTTGCGTTGGTACCGACGCGTACGAGTACAACTCGTTTACTTGTCCTCCAAGGACTCTCATGTATTGCCCTCATATATACCCCATGTAGTCGCACCTCAGACGGTCTGTCGTCTCGTGCTTGTAATACTCCTCCTCATAGTAATTGTGCCTTCGTGCGTCCGTGGTTTTCTCCCGCAAGGGTTTCCACGTAAAAATCTCCGTGTCTCTCTGTCTCGTTTATTTCTCGTTATTATCTAACACAACCGGGCTACCTAATGGCATTTGCAACCTGAAATCCCTACGATACTTATTTATTCGTAACTTTTCTGTGGAAACACTAGATAATATCAGGGGCCTCCAAGAGCTGACAAATTTCAGGTATTGTTCGCACACGAACATGTCACCATGTACCCTTGACGCTGGGGGTGATGCACCGCAGCTCACGTCGAAGGAGACCCGTCCGGAAGCGCGGTACACAAGCAATCCGGCGGGTGCTTTTGTAGACCCGAAACCCCACGCGCCCGGGAGGGACCCCGTCTGGACGCGCGGCGGCTATGGGCCGCCCTAGGTCGACCTGATCGCCCCTAGGCCCTCGAGGTTCGCAGCCCTGCAATGAAGAAGAACGAACGAAGAACGAGGAAGAAAAAGGACAGGGGGGAAGATAAAAGTAAAGGTAAAAGTGGTAGATGATTGTTCGATTATGTGTTGTTGTTCAATCGGCCGTGACCTCTTGTTTATATAAGACGTGGATGGACTTTCCGTACAAGAAAAGGACTTGCCTTGTCGTCCAAATCATCAAAATCTAGCCAAATCCAGACTTCTCACGACCTCCGGCCGGATGATCCGGCCTAGCCTAGTTTTATGGTAGCAGCTCACTATTTGGCTTTAGAATCCACATATGACCTCGGATTTGAACGATTTTTCTATCGAAATCAACCGACTCGACGAGACGCACAACTTTCATGCTGAACACTTTTCGATCTGAGGCCATCTTAAGGGTGTTCCGGGCCGTTTTCTAAAATCTGCAGCAGAAAAACTTGTCCGGACGATTTCCCGGATTGTCCGGCCTTTACCCGGATTATCCGGCACTTGACCTAGATCATACGGCTTCAACTTTTAGCTTCTGTTGTTCTGGTCGATTTTTCGGCCCCCGGTCAGGATGATCCGGCCATGCAGTGCTGCAGCGCACAGTTTTGGCTGTAACTTTTTTATACAACCTTGGATTAAAACGATTTTTATATCAAAATCGTCTGTTTCGACGAGACGAAGAACTTTGATGTTGAAGACTTTTTCATCTGAGTCCACCTTAATTAGGTTTCATGCTATTTTATAATCTGATGTCAACATGGGTATCTCCGAAATTGTCATATCTTTTGCACTTGTGCTCCGTTTTGGTCCATCTTCATATTTATTTCGATCATCTTGAAGAGGGCCATCAAATGGTGACATGAACTCATAATTTTAACCTCATCCCATTATAGACTAAATTCACTCTTTGCGATCATGCCATTTTTTAGCGTCAACACATGCCCCCTGTTTTTCGGCAAAGCTAGCGCGCCGAAAAATAACTTGTACCGTGTTGGTTCTAAGGACGATGTCAACACTCCATCGGCCACTTTGCATGTGCTTAGGGCGATAAATATATATCGGCCATTATTTGTTTGAATACTTGATGCAAACTTGGGTGAAACCTTCTCAACTTCATTAACAATCCAATGATAAAGTTCCACAGATATGTATCTCAAGGTCATCCTCGGAACCATATTACTCACTCTTTTGCTAGGATTTTGCAGATAATCAACAATAAAGCTTCTCCAATCCTTACTTTTGCCTACATAAAAATTTCATTAGTGGCTGAAGCGGTGGACTTCAGTTCGGCCTTACCTATGTTGATGAGATTAAGCATCGGATATTGATAGAAATGCAATACACTATGATTAACATAGAAGCCGGATGCTTGCTGTGCCAACTCTCTTGAATTGTCATGCCTAGAAATATGAACAATTTTAAAGCAACCCATGGTAAATTTTGCATCTAGACATACCTCAAGATAAACTATAAGTGATTCGTCAAAAACATTGATAACCTTTGGATATTTGTTGCACTACTCATAACGAATCACCGAAAGCCTCACTATGTAAATCACCTATAGCAAGAAAAAACTCCAATCCGAATAACAATGCATATTCGTCTTTGATCATTTGTGCATATATATTTTATGCGGTATGAGGCTTCATAGAATAACACCATAAGGAGATATAAACAACACCCACACCTTGGCCATTGCTACAATTTAACCGCCAATATAAAATCTCCATGGTACTAGAGAGATAAAGCTAATACCAATACTATCCATGATGTCAATATGATGCTCAGTAATAAAATCAACCATAATTTGGCTTTACATAAATTCTAAAAACTAATAAGCCAAAGCACACCCAATGAAAATATAAGTCCACTTTGCATATTTTGGCGAATTGGTCTATGCATAATATCTTCAATGGCATCAATTTGACAAATTTCTATGCAAGTGTCGGTGTACAAAAGTAGGGGAGCTCCCTTTGACCCCTTTATTGGTGCACGGACAGTCGGAGCCACGCCCACGGCCACACTAAGCAGAGCAGAAGGAGGGAAGCCGGAGAGAAGCCGAAGCACAAGATATCCAAGGCAACGCCAAGACAAAAGATACCAAAGAGCGAGAGGGTGAGGTGGACTCTCCCGGCAAGATCCTTGCCGGGGCAGGCCTCCGCGGCCCCGGCAAGAACCTTGCCGGTGCAACTTGCCCAAACACCAACAGAGCGAGCCGCCCTTGAGCCCACAGGTTCCAACCCAACCAACTACGATTGGACCAGGGCTCGGGAGGCACCTCTGTGGTGACATGCAGATCTTTGTCAAGACCGTAGATATATGAGATCAGATGAGGACCAGAAGACAGCGACCCTCTGCGGGATCCCTGCCGAGGAGATCCACAAGACCCCCGGCAAGCGCCTTGCCGGGGACGACTGCAACACCACGGCAAGACCCTTGCCGGGCCCCCGGCAAGGCCCTTGCCGAGGGCATCAGTGGGGCCACAGCCAGGCCCGCGTCGATCAAAATTCCATCGCCGTCCCAAAGCAGCTGCTAGCTCAACCAGCTGGGCAGGCACATGCGTGGCGACGGGCGGCCTCTACGCCAACTCATCAAGCACCTGCGTGGTAGCATGCAAATCTTTGTGAAGACCCTACCATCGCGCCACCTCAGCTGCCTGCCTGCCTACATGGCGCCGCATGCATCGCTGGCCAGGGCGCGTGTCAAAGCGAAGAGGAGCGGCGACGGATGGGACGGGCCTCGCTCCCGTCCCCGATAAAGCTAAGGGACACCTAAGCTACGCATTAAAAGCGTCTTGTCCTGTAACACGAGCGATAAGCTTGCAACACAATAGGCCTTTCCACCTCCTGTGTGCCATTGTGGCAGCCCCTTCCGACTATAAAAGGAGGCCCTTGGCATACTGGAGAGGGATTCGGCTCTTTGGAACTACACAGCCACCATAGCTAGTTCGAGAGCTCAAGAACACTCAATACATCCACCAAAGCAGGACTAGGGTTTTACGCATCCTCGCGGCCCGAACCTGGATAAACAATCCTTGTGCTGACTGTTAATCCTGCTCTTCTCACAACCCCGCGCCCGGCAACCATAGTAGGGATTCTTGTGATCCCATAGGTGTCGTTTCCCACCGACATCTTTGGCGCGCCAGGTAGGGGGCGCAATTATGAGAATCTGGTCTAGTAGTTAGCCTAGCAGTTCTTCATCGCCATGGCTCCCAAAAAGAAGACAATCACGGCGATCGGCTCGTCGGGAGCCGAACGGCCCATGCCAGTGCGGGCGACCAGCGAGCCGGTCGCGGACAGGACCCGGGCCGCAGTCCGTGAGCACCAGCATCGCTCTGGCAGTCAGAGCCTGGCGAGCGGCGTCGTTCGTGCGCCAGGCGACGGGACGCATGCCGCCAAATCCAAAGACGGAGTTGGGCCCCCCGCAGGCGGCGCGGGGCCCTCCAGGAGTGTCGTTGTGCCACCCACAGGCGGCGCAGCAACCTCCAAGACGCCCACGCCGGCGCCCACAGCACGCTCTTCCCAGGGTGTGCACGACGAGCAGCGCCACCACGCTGGAAACCCCGGACACCGCCGTGGGAAGAGCCCTGTGCATCGTCCACGGGACGAAGGAGTCCAGCATGCTCGCCGAAGTGCTGGCGAAAATGGCACGCAGCCGCTGGGCCGTGGTAGATCTCCTTCTAATGTAGTTAGAAGTCGAAGCGCACCACGGTCCATGCAGCTGTCACCACCACCCACGCCAGCGGAAGCTTTGGCGCGCGCGCAGCTGCTCCTCGACTTCCCTCCTGCTGCGGAGAAGCTCGACGAGTGGAGAGCCACCATCCGGGGCCTCGTCGCCGTCACCAATAAAGATGATCCGTGACCGGCGGGGCCTTCGGGCCGGCGCTCCGTCGAACCACCGCATGCCAGCGGTGGAGGGGTCGGGGGTGCTGCGGCCACGGTGCACTCTCCTCCTCCACGCCAGCCACCGCGGGTGTCAGTCTGTCGCAATGACGCTTGTGATAATATTTCCATAGCGTCGTCCGACCCACGGACCCACCGCGACCAGTGCCAAGTTCTTCGAGAAGGAGCTCACGAAGATGCTCGAACCACTATCGAGCGCCGGCGTGATACACGCCACCAGTTGGACAAACGGGCGGGACCCGCTATGGACCACCCAGCACCAGGGGGCTCCGGCGGCCTACCTTACGAGGTGGGCTGCCCAGCCTTTACCCGTGAGATGCGGCAGTTCCAGTGGCCGTCCCACTTCACGTTCATGCCCGACATCGGCGAGAAGTACACTGGCAAGACCCATCCGTCAGAGTTCCTCAGCATCTACACCATCGCGATGCAGGCTGCCGGAGCTCGCGACGACAAGGTGCTCACCAATTACTTCCTGTTGGCACTGAAGCCCAATGTCATGTCTTGGTTGATGCACTTGCCGGCGGATTCCGTTTCTTCTTGGTCGGATCTGTGCCATGAGTTCGTTGGCGCCTTCACCGGAGGCCACCAAGCTCATGGCCAGGCCAGTGATTTGCATATCATTCCCCAGAAGGAAGGGGAAAACCTGCGCAAGTACATCCAGAGATTCAGCCGGGTGCAGTACAACATCCCCGACGTTCATCCCGCCGCCGTGATCAGCGCGTTCCATCAGAACATGCGCAACCGCAAGATGCGCGAAGAGCTGGCGATGACCAAGGTTAAGGATGTGGCCAAACTTTATGTTCTGGCCGATAGGTGCGCCCGGGCTGAAGAGGGAAGGAAGTACCCCGACGAGGACGCTGGCGCGGAAACCGACTCTACTGATGAAGACACCGCCGCCCCAACGAAGAAGGGACGACATTGCAACAGGAAGTGCAAGGGCAAGACCGTACTTGCCATTGAGGGATCCAACAGCACCGGCGCTACCAAGAAGGCCAAGGCAGACGACCCCGGCAAGGAGATTGCCGGGTGAGTGATACGTCTCCAACATATCTATAATTTTTGATTGCTCCATGCTATATTATCTTCTGTTTTGGACATTATTGGGCTTTATTATCCACTTTTATATTATTTTTGGGACTAACCTATTAACCGGAGGCCCAGCCCAGAATTGCTGTTTTTTTGCCTATTTCAGAGTTTCGCAGAAAAAGAATATCAAACGGAGTCCAAACGGAATGAAACCTTCGGGAACGTGATTTTCGGAACGAACATGATCCAGGAGACTTGGACCCTAAGTCAAGGAAGCTTCCAGGAAGCCACGAGGTAGGGGGCACGCCTACCCCCCTGGGCGCGCCCTCCACCCTCATGGGCCACACGTTGCTCCACCGACGTACTCCTTCCTCCTATATATACCTACGTACCCCCAAACGATCAGATACGGAGCCAAAAACCTAATTCCACCGCCGCAACCATCTGTACCCACGAGATCCCATCTTGGGGCCTATTCCGGAGCTCCGCCGGAGGGGGCATCCATCACGGAGGGCTTCTACATCAACACCATAGCCTCTCAGATGAAGTGTGATTAGTTTACCTCAGACCTTCGGGTCCATAGTTATTAGCTAGATGGCTTCTTCTCTCTTTTTGGATCTCAATACAATATTCTCCCCCTCTCTCGTGGAGATCTATTCGATGTAATCTTCTTTTGCGGTGTGTTTGTTGAGACCGATGAATTGTGGGTTTATGATCAAGTTTATCTATGAACAATATTTGAATCTTCTGAATTCTTTTATGTATGATTGGTTATCTTTGCAAGTCTCTTCGAATTATCAGTTTGGTTTGGCCTACTAGATTGATCTTTCTTGCAATGGGAGAAGTGCTTAGCTTTGGGTTCAATCTTGCGGTGTCCTTTCCCAGTGACAGTAGGGGCAGCAAGGCACGTATTGTATCGTTGCCATCGAGGATAAAAGGATGGAGTTTTTATCATATTGCATGAATTTATCCCTCTACATCATGTCATCTTGCTTAAGGCGTTACTCTGTTCTTATGAACTTAATACTCTAGATGCATGCTGGATAGCGGTCGATGTGTGGAGTAATAGTAGTAGATGCAGGCAGGAGTCGGTCTACTTGTCTTGGACGTGATGCCTATATACATGATCATACCTAGATATTCTCATAACTATGCTCAATTCTGTCAATTGCTCAACAGTAATTTGTTCACCCACCGTAAAATACTTATGCTCTTGAGAGAAGCCACTAGTGAAACCTATGGCCCCCGGGTCTATCTTCATCATATTAATCTTCCAACACTTAGTTATTTCCGTTGCTTTTTACTATACTTTTATTTTACTTTGCATCTTTATCATAAAAATACCAAAAATATTATCCTATCATATCTATCAGATCTCACTCTCGTAAGTGACCGTGTAGGGATTGACAACCCCTTATCGCGTTGGTTGCGAGGATTTATTTGTTTTGTGTAGGTGCGAGGGACTCGCGCGTAGCCTCCTACTGGATTGATACCATGGTTCTCAAAAACTGAGGGAAATACTTACGCTACTTTGCTGCATCACCCTTTCCTCTTCAAGGGAAAACCAATGCAGTGCTCAAGAGGTAGCAAGAAGGATTTCTGGTGCCGTTGCCGGGGAGGTCTGCGCAAAAGTCAACATACAAAGTACCCATCACAAACCCTTATCTCCCGCATTACATTATTTGCCATTTTCCTCTCGTTTTCCTCTCCCCCACTTCACCCTTGCCGTTTTATTCGCCCTCTTTTTTTTGTTCGCCTCTTTTCGCTCGGTTTTTGTTTGCTCGTGTGTTGGATTGCTTGTTTGTCACGATGGCTCAAGATAATACCAAATTGTGTGACTTTACCGATACCAACAATAATGATTTCCTTAGCACTCCGATTGCTCCTCTTACTGATACTGAATCTTGTGAAATCAATGCTGCTTTGTTGAATCTTGTCATGAAAGATCACTTCGCCGGCCTTCCTAGTGAAGATGCCGCTACTCATCTAAATAGCTTCGTTGATTTGTGTGATATGCAAAAGAAGAAAGATGTTGACAATGATATTGTTAAACTGAAGCTATTTCCTTTTTCGCTTAGAGATCCTGCTACAGCTTGGTTTTCGTCTTTGCCTAAAATAGTATTGATTCTTGGAATAAGTGCAAAGATGCTTTTATCTCTAAGTATTTTCCTCCCGCCAAGATCATCTCTCTTAGAAATGATATTATGAATTTTAAGAAACTTGATCATGAACATGTTTCACAAGCTTGGGAGAGGATGAAATTAATGATACGTAATTGCCCTACTCATGGTTTGAATTTGTGGATGATTATACAAAAATTTTATGCCGGATTGAATTTTGCTTCTAGAAATCTTTTAGATTCGGCCGCGGAAGGCACTTTTATATAAATCACTTTAGGAGAAGCTACTAAACTCCTAGATAATATTATGGTTAATTATTCTCAATGGCACACTGAAAGATCTACTAATAAAAAAGTGCATGCGATAGAAGAAATTAATGTTTTGAGTGGGAAGATGGATGAACTTATGAAATTATTTGCTACTAAGAGTGTTTCTTCTAATCCCAATGATATGCCTTTGTCTACTTTTATTGAGAATAATAATGAATCTATGGATGTGAATTTTGTTGGTAGGAATAATTTTGGTAACAACGCGTATAGAGGAAACTTTAATCCTAGGCCTGATCCTAGTAATTCTTCTAATAGTTATGGTAATTCCTACAACAATTCTTATGGAAATTTTAATAAGATGCCCTCTGAATTTGAGACTAGTGTTAAAGAGTTTATGAATTCACAAAAGAATTTCAATGCTTTGCTTGAAGAGAAATTGCTTAAAGTTGATGAATTGGCTAGGAACGTTGATAGAATTTCTCTTGATGTTGATTCTTTAAAACTGAGATCTATTCCTCCTAAGCATGATATCAATGAGTCTCTCAAATCCATGAGAATTTCCATTGATGAGTGCAAAGAAAGAACCGCTAGGATGCGTGCTAAGAAAGATTGCTTTATGAAAGCGTGTTCTCCAAATTTCTATGAAAATAAAGATGAAGATCTAAAAGTTATTGATGTGTCCCCTATTAAATCCTTTTTTTGCAATATGAATCTTGATAATGATGGGACTGAATATGATCCACCTTTACCTAGAAGGCGTTCCTAAAATTCGGAGTTTGTAGATCTTGATGCTAAAATTGATAAAAGTGGGATTGAAGAAATCAAAACATTAGATATTAATGAACCCACTATTTTGGATTTCAAGGAATTTAATTATGATAATTGCTCTTTGATAGATTGTATTTCCTTGTTGCAATCCGTGCTAAATTCTCCTCATGCGTATAGTCAAAATAAAGCTTTTACCAAACATATCGTTGATGCCTTGATGCAATCTTATGAAGAAAATCTTGAGTTGGAAGTTTCTATCCCTAGAAAACTTTATGATGAGTGGGAACCTACTATTAAAATTAAAATTAAAGATCATGAATGTTATGCTTTGTGTGATTTGGGTGCTAGTGTTTCCACGATTCCAAAAACTTTGTGCGATTTGCTAGGTTTCCGTGATTTTGATGATTGCTCTTTAAACTTGCACCTTGCGGATTCCACTATTAAGAAACCTATGGGAAGAATTAATGATGTTCTTATTGTTGCAAATAGGAACTATGTGCCCGTAGATTTTATCGTTCTTGACATAGATTGCAATCCTTCATGTCCTATTATTCTTGGTAGACCTTTCCTTAGAACGATTGGTGCAATTATTGATATGAAGGAAGGGAATATTAGATTCCAATTTACATTAAAGAAAGGCATGGAACACTTCCCTAGGAAGAAAATAAAACTATCATATGAATCTATCATGAGAGCCACTTATGGATTGCCTACCAAAGATGGCAATACCTAGATCTATCCATGCTTTTATGCCTAGCTAGGGGCGTTAAACGATAGCGCTTGTTGGGAGGCAACCCAATTTTATTTTTAGTTTTATGATTTTTGCTTCTGTTTAGGAATAAATAATTGTTCTAGCCTCTGGTTAGAAGTGTTTTTATGTTTTAATTAGTGTTTGTGCCAAGTTAAACCTATAGGATCTTCTTGGATGATAGTTATTTGATCTTGCTGTAATTTCCAGAAACTTTATGTTCACGAAAAAAATTGTTAAAAATCCCCAGAACGTGATAAAATATTGATTCCAATTGCTGCTGATCAATACACAAATTGTCTAGGTCGTCCTATTTTGGCTGATGTTTTGGAGTTCCAGAAGTTTGCGTTGGTTGCAGATTACTACAGACTGTTCTGTTTTTCACAGATTCTGTTTTTCGTGTGTTGTTTGCTTATTTTGATGAATCTATGGCTAGTAAAATAGTTTATAAACCATAGAGAAGTTGGAATACAGTAGGTTTAACACAAATATAAATAAAGAATGAGTTCATTACAGTACCTTGAAGTGGTCTTTTGTTTTCTTTCGCTAACGGAGCTCACGAGATTTTCTGTTAAGTTTTGTGTTGTGAAGTTTTCAAGTTTTGGGTGAAAGCTTTGATGGATTATGGAACAAGGAGTGGAAAGAGCCTAAGCTTGGGGATGCCCATGGCACCCCCAAGATAATCTAAGGACACCAAAAAGGCAAAGCTTGGGGATGCCCCGGAAGGCATCCCCTCTTTCGTCTACTTCCATCGGTAACTTTACTTGGAGCTATATTTTTATTCACCACATGATATGTGTTTTGCTTGGAGCGTCTTGTATGATTTGAGTCTTTGATTTTTAGTTTACCACAATCATCCTTGCTGTACACACCTTTTGAGAGAGACACACATGATTCAGAAATTATTAGAATACTCTATGTGCTTCACTTATATCTTTTGAGTTATATAGTTTCGCTCTAGTACTTCACTTATATCTTTTAGAGCACGGTGGTGGATTTGTTTTATAGAAACTATTGATCTCTCATGCTTCACTTAGATTATTTTGAGAGTCTTAAATAGCATGGTAATTTGCTTAAATAATCCTAATATGCTAGGTATTCAAGATTAGTAAAAACTTTCTTATGAGTGTGTTGAATACTAAGAGAAGTTTGATGCTTGATGATTGTTTTGAGACATGGAGGTAGGGATATTAAAGTTGTGCTAGTTGAGTAGTTGTGAATTTGAGAAATACTTGTGTTGAAGTTTGCAAGTCACGTAGCATGCACGTATGGTAAACGTTATGTAACAAATTTGAAACATGAGGTGTTCTTTGATTGTCCTCCTTATGAGTGGCGGTCGGGGACGAGCGATGGTCTTTTCCTACCAATCTATCCCCCTAGGAGCATGCGCGTAGTGCTTGGTTTTTGATGACTTGTAGATTTTTGCAATAAGTATGTGAGTTCTTTATGACTATGTTGAGACCATGGATTATACGCACTCTCCCCTTTCCATCATTGCTAGCCTATTCGGTACCGTGCATTGCCCTTTCTCGCATTGAGAGTTGGTGCAAACTTCGCCGATGCATCCAAACCCTGTGATATGATACGCTCTTTCACACATAGACCTCCTTATATCTTCCTCAAAACAACCACCATAACTACCTATGATGGCATTTCCATAGCTATTCCGAGATATATTGCCATGCAACTTTCCGCCATTCCTTTATCATGACACGTTCATCATTGTCATATTGCTTTGCATGATCATGTAGTTGACATAGTATTTGTGGCAAAGCCACCGTTCATAATTCTTTCATACATGTCACTCTTGGTTCATTGCATATCCTGGTACACCGCCGGAGGCATTCATATAGAGTCATACTTTGTTCTAGTATCGAGTTGTAATCATTGAGTTGTAAATAAATAGAAGTGTGATGATCATCATTCTCTAGAGCATTGTCCCAAGTGAGGAATAAAAAAAAGAGAAAGGCCATAAAAAAAGAGAAGTCCCAAAAAAAAGAGAGAGAAAAAGAGATAAGGAACAATGTTACTATCCTTTTACCACACTTGTGCTTCAAAGTAGCACCATAATCTTCATGATAGAGAGTCTCTTGTTTTGTCACTTTCATATACTAGTGGGAATTTTTCATTATAGAACTTGGCTTGTATATTCCAACAATGGGCCTCCTCAAGTGCCCTAGGTCTTCGTGAGCAAGCAAGTTGGATGCACACCCACTTAGTTTCTTTTGTTGAGCTTTCATATATTTATAGCTCTAGTGCATCCGTTGCATGGCAATCCCTACTCCTTGCATTAACATCAATCGATGGGCATCTCCATAGCTCATTGATTAGCCTCGTTGATGTGAGACTTTCTCCTTTTTTGTCTTCTCCACATAACCCCCATCATCATATTCTATTCCACCCATAGTGCTATGTCCATGGCTCGCGCTCATGTATTGCATGAAGGTTTATAAAGTTTGAGATTACTAAAGTATGAAACAATTGCTTGGCTTGTCATCGGGGTTGTGCATGATGAGAGCATTCTTGTGTGACGGAAATGGAGCATGACTAAACTATATGATTTTGTAGGGATGAACTTTCTTTCGCCATGTTATTTTGAGAGGACATAATTGCTTAGTTAGTATGCTTGAAGTATTATTATTTTTATGTCAATATGAACTTTTATCTTGAATCTTTCGGATCTGAATATTCATACCACAATTAAGAAGAATTACATTGAAATTTTGCCTAGTAGCACTCCGCATCAAAAATTCTGTTTTTATCATTTGCCTACTCGAGGACGAGCAGGAATTAAGCTTGGGGATGCTTGATACGTCTCCAACGTATCTATAATTTTATATTGCTCCATGCTATATTATCTTCTATTTTGGACATTATTGGGCTTTATTATCCACTTTTATATTATTTTTGGGACTAACCTATTAACCGGAGGCCCAGCCCAGAATTGCTGTTTTTTCCTATTTCAGAGTTTCGCAGAAAAAGAATATCAAACGGAGTCCAAACGGAATGAAACCTTCGGGAACGTGATTTTTGGAACGAACATGATCCAGGAGACTTGGACCCTAAGTCAAGGAAGCTTCCAGGAAGCCACGAGGTAGGGGCGCGCCTACCCCCCTAGGCATGCCCTCCACCCTCGTGGGCCACACGTTGCTCCACCGACGTACTGCTTCCTCCTATATATACCTACGTACCCCCAAACGATCAGATACGGAGCCAAAAACCTAATTCCACCGCCGAAACCTTCTGTACCCACGAGATCCCATCTTGGGGCCTGTGCCGGAGCTCCGCCGGAGGGGGCATCCATCACGAAGGGCTTCTACATCAACACCATAGCCTCTCCGATGAAGTGTGAGTAGTTTACCTCAGACCTTCGGGTCCATAGTTATTAGCTAGATGGCTTCTTCTCTCTTTTTGGGTCTCAATACAATGTTCTCCCCCTCTCTCATGGAGATCTATTCGATGTAATCTTCGTTTGCGGTGTGTTTGTTGAGACCGATGAATTGTTGGTTTATGATCAAGTTTATCTATGAACAATATTTGAATCTTCTGAATTATTTTATGTATGATTGGTTATCTTTGCAAGTCTCTTCGAATTATCAGTTTGGTTTGGCCTACTAGATTGATCTTTCTTGCAATGGGAGAAGTGATTAGCTTTGGGTTCAATCTTGCGGTGTCCTTTCCCAGTGACAGTAGGGGCAGCAAGGCACGTATTGTATTGTTGCCATCGAGGATAACAAGATGGGGTTTTTTATCATATTGCATGAATTTATCCCTCTACATCATGTCATCTTGCTTAAGGTGTTACTCTGTTCTTATGAACTTAATACTCTAGATGCATGCTGGATAGCGGTCGATGTGTGGAGTAATAGTAGTAGATGCAGGCAAGAGTCGGTCTACTTGTCTTGGACGTGATGCCTATATACATGATCATACCTAGATATTCTCATAACTATGCTCAATTCTGTCAATTGCTCAATAGTAATTTGTTCACCCCCGTAAAATACTTATGCTCTTGAGAGAAGACACTAGTGAAACCTATGGCCCCCGGGTCTATCTTCATCATATTAATCTTCCAACACTTAGTTATTTCCGTTGCTTTTTACTTTGCTTTTATTTTACTTTGCATCTTTATCATAAAAATACCAAAAATATTATCCTATCATATCTATCAGATCTCATTCTCGTAAGTGACCGTGTAGGGATTGACAACCCCTTATCGCGTTGGTTACAAGGATTTATTTGTTTTGTGTAGGTGCGAGGGACTCGCGCGTAGCCTCCTACTGGATTGATACCTTGGTTCTCAAAAACTGAGGGAAATACTTATGCTACTTTGCCGCATCACCCTTTCCTCTTCAAGGGAAAACCAACGCAGTGCTCAAGAGGTAGCAGTGAGCCGCCTGCCGGGCCTTGGCGGCTGCCGACAAGCTAGGAAGCTCCGACAAGCAGTACTGCAAGATCCACCGCACCAAGGGCCACGACCACCAGAACTGCCGGCGAGTCGAGCTGCTTGCTGAGAAGCAAAAGGCCGAGTATGAGAGGCGGGACAAGGAGAAGGGTCAGGACGGTGCCGAGGGATCCGACAAGAAGCATGGCGGCCAAGGAGGCCGCCGCAGCAAGGACAACCAGCAAGAGAGGCCCGCCCGGGGCCGTGACAAGAAGCAAGAAGACGATGATCGTGACAAGGACGATGAGTACGGCGAGCAAGAGTTCCAGAAGGCTACGGAGGCCATGTGCGTCGATGGTGGCGCCTCGCTGCATACTTCTCAGCGCTAGCTCAAGCAGTGGGCGCGTGAGATTACAGCAGCAGAGCCGTCGTTCGACGTTCAGAAGCTGCTGAAGTGGTCCAGCACGCCCCTCATCTTTGACGCCGAGGAACACCCTGACCGCACGACTGTGGTCGGGTGTTTGCCGTTGTTGGTCTCGCCAATGATACGCAACCTCAAGGTGAACAAGATGTTCGTCGACGGCGGGCCGGCCTGAACTTGATCTCGCCCGTCGTGATCAAAAGGCTGCAAATTCCTGATGGAGACCTCGAGGAAACGGGCACGTTTCAGGGGGTCAATCCGGGGAGGAGCCAGCCGAAGGGGAAGGTCACACTGCCCGTGACGTTTGGAGGAGAGTTGAACTACAGGAGGGAGAGAATCATCTTCGATGTGGCCGAGATCCCCTTGCCCTACAACGGGATCCTCGGCCGCCCGGCACTAGCCAAGTTCATGGCGGCGTCGCACTACGCCTACAACAATTTGAACATGCCCGGGCCGTTGACCATCATTTCCGTCCCCTCCGACAAGAAGGAAGCGCTGATTTGCGCCGACCAACTCTACCGGGAAGCAGTTGCAGCAGCTGCCGCCAAGGCACTTGCTCCTGCCGCTGAAGCCCCAAAGGGAAAAAAAGTCCGGCAAGACCTCTCGCACCCACTCCGGCAAGCGCACCTCTTCGGAGTGTTGTGCTACCGTCGAGGACGTGCCAGAGAGCTCCACCGGCAAGAGCAAAAAATCCAGAGCTGAGCCACCGTAGACCAAGAAGGTGTCCGTTAGGGAGGATGGCACGGGAGGGGCTTTCACCATAAGGTCCATCCTCGACAGCAAATAGGAAGGCGCGCTCATCACCTTCCTGCGGGTGAATGTCGACGTGTTTGCATGGCAAGCATCTGACATCCCCGGTGTTCCCAGGGAGGTGATTGAGCACCACCTAGTTGTCTGTCCTCATGCGCGGCCCGTCAAGTAGAAGGTCAGGAAGCAGGCTCTGGAGAGGCAGGAGTTCATCACAGAGGAGATCAGGAAGTTGGAAGCGGCAGGTTTGGTGAGAGGAGTGCTCCATCCGACGTGGTTGGCCAATCCGGTGGTGGTGCGCAAGGCAAATGGGAAGTGGAGGCTGTGTATTGACTACACAGATATCAATAGGGCTTGTCCCAAGGACCCCTTCCCGTTGCTGCGGATCGACCAGATTGTTGACTCCATGGCCGGGTGTGATCTGTTGTCATTCCTCGATGCCTACTCAGGCTACCACCAGATCTTCATGACAAGAGAAGATGAAGAGAAGACAGCATTCATCACCCCATGTGGTACGTATTGCTTTTTACGGATGCCTTTCGGAATGAAGTGTGCTAGATCAACGTTTGCAAGAGCGGTCCAAATTGGTTTTGAACCCTAGCTCCATAGAAATATGGAAGCATACATGGATGACATAGTGGTCAAAACCAAGGACGGGGCAACTCTTGTACAAGACCTGGAAGAGACGTTTGCCAACCTGCGCAAGATCAACCTCAAGTTGAACCCTGAGAAGTGTGTCTTCGGCGTTCCGTCCAGCAAACTCCTCAAGTTCTTCATGTCGCAGCGTGGGATCGAGGCAAACCCAGACAAGATCAAGGCTATCAAGCAGATTGAGGCGCCCAAGCGGATCAAGGATGTGCGTCGGCTCACTGGCTGCATTGCCGCAATGAGCCGATTTATCTCCAAGTCCGCCGAGCGCGCCCTTCCTTTTTTCAAGATCCTGAAGAAGGCGGGCCCAGTGGAGTGGACCCTGGAGGCCGAAGCGGCGTTGCAAGACCTGAAGAGATACCTTTCCTCTACGCCGATACTAGTTGCGCCAAAACACAAGAGCCGTTACTGCTGTATCTAGTGGCAACGAATTATGTGGTCAGCGCCGCAGTGGTGGCATAGAGGGAGGTCGACGAGGGGGCAGTGGCGACGGCAGGATCGGCGGATGGCAAGCCAGAGATTCCCCCGGCAGGGCCTGGTGCCGGCAAGGCAAGGCCCCCGGCAGAGTCTGACGCCATCGGGGCGGTGCTCGCACAGTCAAGTGAAGTGGTGCAGAGAAAGAAGTAGATGCAGCACCCGGTTTACTTTGTCAGCTCCCTCTTGCAGGGGGCTAGGTCGAGGTACTCCGGTGTGCAGAAATTGCTCTTCGGCCTCCTTATGGCCTCGAGAAAGCTGTGTCATTACTTCCAAGCCCATGAGATCACTGTCGTCACCCGCCTCCCGTTGCAACGGATACTGCACAACCCAGATGCGACCGGAAGAATTGTGGAATGGGCCTTGGAGTTGTCGAGCTTTGGGTTGAAGTTTGAAAGTACCTCGACAATCTAAAGCAGAGACTTGGCGGAGTTCATTGCAGAATGGACCTCAATGTCCGACGAAGAAATTCAGGAGACCACTCTCCCCGGCAAGGAAGCAATCCGCGACTGGATCATGTACTTTGATGGGGCTTTCTCGCTCCAAGGCGCCGGTGCCGGTATGCTGCTTGTCGCACCCACCGGAGAGCACCTCAAGTATGTGATCCAGATGCACTTTCCCAGGGAGATGTCCACAAACAACACTGCTGACTACGAGGGGCTGCTTGCCGGTCTCAGGATCGCGGCGGACCTCGGGGTGTAAAAGCTCATCGTTAGGGGTGATTCATAGCTTGTCGTCAGACAAGTTAACAAGGATTATCAGAGTCCGTTGATGGAGGCCTACGTAGATGAGGCGAGGAAACTGGAGGAGCGCTTCAACGGTATACAAGCGGAGCACGTTCCCCGAGCGGAGAACGACATCGCTGACTACCTGTCAAAGCGCGCTGCATTCAAGCTACCTGTGGAACCAGGTACCTTTTTGCTTCGTTAACTCAACCATCCGTCGAGCCATCAACAGATCAGAACAAGCGGAGGAAGTCAGGCCCCGGCAGGTACTTTCCCGCCGAGCCCCCAGGGGCTACCGGCAAGGGTATTGCCGCGGATCCTAAGCCTGCCGAGGGACGGCTGGCTCCGGCAGGGCGCCAAGCCCTGGCCATAGAGACGGCTGCCCCCATGGCGGAAGAGATGCCTTTGGTCCTTGCCGTCGAGCCCTAGGCTCCAGCATGGGCACAACATACCGTCCATTTCCTCCAGACAGGGGAACTTCCTGAGGAGCATGAAGAAGCGGAAAAAGTAGCCCATCGGTCTGCCTTGTACCAGTTCGTCGATGATGTCCTGTACAGAAGAAGACCGAACGGTGTGAAATTGAAGTGCATCCCCCGAGAGGAAGGACTGGAGCTGTTGGCAGAGATACATGGAGGCATATGTGGCTCCCACATAGGGTCAAGGGCCCTTGCCGGCAAGGCATTCCGGCAAGGCTTCTTCTGGCCCACCGCCCTCCAGGATGCAGCGGCACTAGTAACCAAGTGTGAAGCGTGTCAGTTCCATTCAAAGAAGCTTCATCAACCAGTTCAAGCCCTTCAAACAATCCCTCTCTCCTGGCCATTTTCGGTTTGGGGGCTTGACATACTGGGCCCCTTCCCTCGTGTTGTCGGGGGCTTTGAGTACTTGTACGTTGCAATCGACAAGTTCACAAAGTGGCCGAAGGTGGAGCCGGTGAGGAAGGTGACAGCACAGTCAGCCGTCAAGTTCTTCAAGGGACTAGTCTGCCGTTTTGGTGTGCCAAACAGGGTCATCACCGATAACGGCACGCAGTTCACAAGCCACACCTTCATGCAATACATTCAAGACCTCGACAGCAAGGTCTGTTTTGCTTCCGTTGCACACCCCCGGAGCAACGGCCAAACGGAGAGGGCAAATGCTTAAGTGTTGCGAGGCGTAAGAACGAAGACCTTTGACAAGCTGCACAAGAGTGGAAGGTGCTGGATTGATGAGTTGCCGACGGTTCTTTGGTCGATAGGACGACGCCAAATCGAGCCACCGGCCAGACACCCTTTGCCCTAGTATATGGAGTAGAAGCAGTTCTCCCCACGGAACTCATATACGGGTCACCTCGAGTGCTCGCTTATGATGAGCTTGAGCAAGAGCAGTTGCGGCAAGATGACGCAACGCTCCTTGAGGGAGATCGTCTTCGGGCGGCTGTGAGAGTAGCACGCTACCAGCAAGCCTTGCGTCTCTACCATAGCCGCAAGGTTCATGCCCGAAGCTTTAAGGAAGGCGAGCTTGTTCTTCGGCACGTTCAGTCGGCCAAGAATTCCAACAAGTTGACGCCGAAGTGGGAAGGCCCTTATCGGGTAATACGAGTCACCAGGCCCGGCGCAGTCCGCCTGGAGACCGAAGATGCTATCCCAGTGAGCAACTCCTGGAACATCGAGCATCTTCGCAAGTTTTACCCATAAGGCGCGGCTTGCCGAGCCTCCTGGCAAGCCACCTTTTGTACAAGCTTTGCCGGCAAGGCATGTAACCCTCTGTACAAAGCCAGGCGCAGACCCTGAGCATAAATAAACGAAGCGCTGGCGCCCTAAGTTATAGCATGCATGCTATGTTAAGTCTCTTCCTCGGTTAGGGTTGATAGTGAAGGAAATATGCACTAGAGGCAATAATTATTTATTTCCTTATATCATGATAAATGTTTATTATTCATGCTAGAATTGTATTAACCGGAAACATAATACTTGTGTGAATACATAGACAAACAGAGTGTCACTATTATGCCTCTACTTGACTAGCTCGTTGATCAAAGATGGTTATGTTTCCTAGCCATTGACATGAGTTGTCATTTGATTAACGGGATCACATCATTAGGAGAATGATGTGATTGACTTGACCCATTCCGTTAGCTTAGCACTTGATCGTTTAGTATTCTGCTATTGCTTTCTTCATGACTTATACATGTTCCTATGACTATGAGATTATGCAGCACCTGTTTACCGGAGGAACACTTTGTGTGCTACCAAACGCCACAACGTAACTGGGTGATTATAAAGGTGCTCTACAGGTGTCTCCAAAGGTACTTGTTGGGTTGGCGTATTTCGAGATTAGGATTTGTCACTCCGATTGTCGAAGAGGTATCTCTGGGCCCACTCGGTAATGCACATCACTATAAGCCTTGCAAGCATTGCAACTAATGAGTTAGTTGCGGGATGATGTATTACGGAACGAGTAAAGAGACTTGCCGGTAACGAGATTGAACTAGGTATTGAGATACCGATGATCGAATCTCGGGCAAGTAACATACCGATGACAAAGGGAACAACGTATGTTGTTATGCGGTCTGACCGATAAAGATCTTCGTAGAATATGTAGGTGCCAATATGGGCATCCAGGTTCCGCTATTGGTTATTGACCAGAGAGGTGTCTCGGTCATGTCTACATAGTTCTCGAACCCGTAGGGTCCGCACGCTTAACGTTCGTTGACGATATAGTATTTATGAGTTATGTATGTTGGTAACCGAATGTTGTTCGTTGACGAGGAACTCCGGAATGGTCCGGAGATAAAGATTGATATATGGGATAATAGTGTTTGGACTCCGGAAGGGTTCCGGAATTCATCGGAAGGGGTTCCGGATGTTTCCCGAAATGTTTGGGCACGAGAACACTTTATCTGGGCCAAAGGGGAAAGCCCACGAGGTTTTTGGAAAGTGTAAAAGGAAGTTTTGCGGAGTCCAGGGGCCAGACGCCAGGGTCCCTGGCGTCTGGGTCCAGACGCCGGGAACCCTGGCGTCTAGCCCTGGAGTCCGAGAAGGACTCTTGCCTTTCGGGTGAAACCGACTTTGTGGAGGCTTTTACTCCAAGTTTCGACCCCAAGGCTCAACATATAAATAGAGGGGTAGGGCTAGCACCCAAGACACATCAAGAAACACCAAGCCGTGTGCCGGCAACCCCGTCCCCTCTAGTTTATCCTCCGTCATAGTTTTCGTAGTGCTTAGGCGAAGCCCTGCGAAGATTGTTTTTCACCAACACCGTCACCACGCCGTCGTGCTGCCGGAACTCATCTACTACTTCGCCCCTCTTGCTGGATCGAGAAGGCGAGGACGTCATCGAGCTGAACGTGTGCAGAACTCGGAGGTGCCGTGCGTGGGGTACTTGGATCGGTCGGATCGTGAAGACGTACGACTACATCAACCGCGTTGATAAACGCTCCCGCTTATGGTCTACGAGGGTACGTAGACAACACTCTCCCCTCTCGTTGCTATGCATCACCATGATCCTGCATGTGCGTAGGAATTTTTTTGAAATTACTACGTTCACCAATAGTGGCATCCGAGCCTGGTTTTATGCGTAGATGTTATATGCACGAGTGGAACACAAGTGAGTTGTGGGCGATACAAGTCATACTGCTTACCAACATGTCATACTTTGGTTCGGCAGTATTGTTGGATGAAGCGGCCCGGACCGACATTACGCGTACGCTTACGCGAGACTGGTTCTACCGGCATGCTTTGCACACAGGTGGCTGGCGGGTGTCAGTTTCTCCAACTTTAGTTGAACCGAGTGTGGCTACGCCCGGTCCTTGAGAAGGTTAAAACAACACTAACTTGACGAACTATCGTTGTGGTTTTGATGCGTAGGTAAAAACGGTTCTTGCTCAGCCCGTAGCAGCCACGTAAAACTTGCAACAACAAAGTAGAGGACGTCTAACTTGTTTTTGCAGGGCATGTTGTGATGTGATATGGTCAAGACGTGATGCTATATTTTATTGTATGAGATGATCATGTCTTGTAACCGAGTTATCGGCAACTGGCAGGAGCCATATGGTTGTCGCTTTATTGTATGCAATGCAATCGCCCTGTAATGCTTTACTTTATCTCTAAGCGGTAGCGATAGTCGTAGAAGCATAAGTTGGCGAGATGACAACGATGCTACGATGGAGATCAAGGTGTCGCGCCGGTGACGATGGTGATCATGACGGTGCTTCGGAGATGGAGATCACAAGCACAAGATGATGATGGCCATATCATATCACTTATATTGATTGCATGTGATGTTTATCTTTTATGCATCTTATTTTGCTTAGATCGACGGTAGAATTATAAGATGATCTCTCACTAAATTTCAAGGTATAAGTGTTCTCCCTGAGTATGCACCGTTGCGAAAGTTCTTCGTGCTGAGACACCACGTGATGATCGGGTGTGATAAGCTCTACGTTCAAATACAACAGGTGAAAAACAGTTGCACACGCGGAATACTCAGGTTAAACTTGACGAGCCTAGCATATGCAGATATGGCCTCAGAACACTGAGACCGAAAGGTCGAGCGTGAATCATCAGTAGATATGATCAACATAGTGATGTTCACCATTGAAAACTACTCCATCTCACGTGATGATCGGACATGGTTTAGTTGATTTGGATCACGTAATCACTTAGATGATTAGAGGGATATCTATCTAAGTGGGAGTTCTTAAGTAATATGATTAATAGAACTTAAATTTATCATGAACTTAGTACCTGATAGTATCTTGCTTGTCTATGTTAATTGTAGATAGATGACCCATGTTGTTGTTCCGTTGAATTTTAATGCGTTCCTTGAGAAAGCAAAGTTGAAAGATGATGGTAGCAATTACACGGACTGGGTCCGTAACTTGAGGATTATCCTCATTGCTGCACAGAAGAATTACGTCCTGTAAGCATCGCTGGGTGCCAGGCCTCCTGCAAGAGCAACACCAGAAGTTATGAACGTCTGGCAGAGCAAAGCTGATGACTTAGATGATTAGAGGGATGTCTATCTAAGTGGGAGTTCTTAAGTAATATGATTAATTGAACTTTAATTTATCATGAACTTAGTCCTGGTAGTATTAGCATGTCTATGTTGTAGATCAATAGCTCGCGTTTAGCTCCCCTGTTTTATTTTTGATATGTTCCTAGAGAAAAATAAGTTAAAAGATGTTAGTAGCAAAGATGCGGACTAGCTCCGTGATCTGAGGATTATCCTCATTGCTACACAGAAGTATTATGTCCTTGATGCACCGCTAGGTGACAGAACTATTGCAGGAGCAAATGCAGACGTTTTGAACATTTTGACAAAAGCTCGGTATGATAACTACTTGATAGTTTAGTGCACCATGCTTTACGGCTTAGAACCGGGACTTCAAAAATGTTCTGAACGCCACATAACATATAAGATGTTCCAAGAGTTGAAATTGGTATTTCATACTCATGCCCGTGTCGAGAGGTATGAGACCTCTGACATTACTTTGCCTACAAGATGGAGGAGAATAGCTCAACCAGTAAGCATGTGCTCAGATTGTCTGAGTACTACAATCACTTGAATCAAGTGGGAGTTAATCTTCCAGATAAGATAGTGATTGACAAATTTCTCTAGTCACTATCACCAAGTTGCTAGAACTTCGTGATGAACTATAATATGCAAGGGATAAGGGAAACGATTCCCAAGCTCTTCGTGATGCTGAAATCGACGAAGGTTGAAATCAAGAAAAACATCAAGTGTTGATGGTTAACAAGACTACTAGTTTGAAGAAAAGGGCAAAGGGAAGGAGGGGAACTTCAAGAAGAACGGCAAGAAAGTTGCTGCTCAAGTGAAGAAGCCCAAGTCTGGACCTAAGCCTGAGACTAAGTGCTTCTACTGCAAAGGGACTAGTCAGTGGAAGCGGAACTTCCCCAAGTATTTGGCGGATAAGAAAGATGGCAAAATGAACAAAGGTATATTTGATATACATGTTATTGATGTGTATTTTGCTAGTGTTTATAGAAACCCCGCGGTATTTGATACTAGTTCAGTTGCTAAGAGTAGTAACTCGAAACGGGAGTTGCAGAATGAACAGAAACTAGTTAAGAGTGAAGTGACGATGTGTGTTGGAAGCAGTTCCAAGATCGATATGATCATCATCGCACACTCCCTATACATTCGGGATTAGTGTTGAACCTAAATAAATGTTATTTGGTGTTTGCGTTGAGCATGAATATGATTTGATCATGTTTATTGCAATACGGTTATTCATTTAAATTAGAGAATAATTGTTATTCTGTTTACATGAATAAAACCTTCTATGGTCATACACCCAATGAAAATGGTTTGTTGGATCTCGATTGTAGTGATACACATATTCATAATATTGAAGATAAAATATACAAAGTTAATAATGATAGTGCAACTTATTCATGGCACTGCCGTTTAGGTCATATTGGTGTAAAGCACATGAAGGAACTCCATGCTGATGGGTTTTTGGAATCACTTGATTATGAATCACATGATGCTTGCGAACCATGCCTCATGGGCAAGATGACTAAGACTCCGTTCTCCGGAACAAATGGAGTGAGCAACTGACTTATTGGAAATAATACATACTGATGTATGCGGTCCGATGAGTGATGAGGCTCGCGGCGGGTATCGTTATTTTCTGACCTTCACAAATGATTTGAGCAGATATGGGTATATCTACTTGATGAAACATAAGTCTGAAACATTTGAAAAGTTCAAAGAATTTCAGAGTGAAGTGGAAAATCATCGTCAAGAAAATAAAGTTTCTACGATCTGATCGCGGAGACAAATATTTGAGTTACAAGTTTGGTCTTCAATTAAAACAATGTGGAATAGTTTCACAAATTCGTGCCACCGGGAACACCACAGCATAATGGTGTGTCCGAACGTCATAAGCGTACTTTATTGGATATAGTGCAATCTATGATGTTTCTTACCGATTTACCACTATCGTTTTGGGGTTATGCATTAGAGACAACTGCATTCACGTTAAAAAGGGCACCATTTAAATCCGTTGAGACGACACCATATGAACTGTGGTTTAGCAAGAAACCTAAGCTGTTGTTTCTTAAAGTTTGGGGTTGTGATGCTTATGTGAAAAAGTTTTCATCCTAATAAGCTCAAACCCAAATCGGAGAATTGTGTCTTCATAGGATACCCAAAGGAGACAGTTGGGTACACCTTCTATCACAGATCCGAAGGCAAGACATTCATTGCTAAGAATGGATCCTTTCTAGAGAAGGAGTTTCTCTCGAAAGAAGTGAGTGGGAGGAAAGTAGAACTTGATGAGGTAACTGTACCTGCTCTCTTATTGGAAAGTAGTTCATCACAGAAATCTGTTCCTGTGAGTTCTACGCCAATTAGTGAGGAAGCTAATGATAATGATCATGTAACTTCAGATCAAGTTACTACCAAACCTCGTAGGTAAACCAGAGTGAGATCCGCACCAGAGTGGTACGGTAATCCTGTTCTGGAGGTCATGTTACTTGACCATGACGAACCTACGAACTATGAGGAAGCGATGATGAGCCCAGATTCCGCAAAAATTGCTTGAGGCCATGAAATCTGAGATGGGATCCATGTATGAGAACAAAGTGTGGACTTTGGTTGACTTGCCCAATGATCAGCAAGCCATAGAAAATAAATGGATCTTCACGAGGAAGACGGACGCTGATAGTAGTGTTACTATCTACAAAGCTAGACTTGTCGAAAAAAGGTTTTTGACAAAGTTCAAGGTGTTGACTACGATGAGATTTTCTCACTCGTAGCGATGCTTAAGTCTGTCCGAATCATGTTAGCAAATTGCCACATTTTATGAAATATGGCAAATGGATGTCAAAACTACATTCCTTAATGGATTTCTTAAAGAAGAGTTGTATATGATGTAACCAGAAGGTTTTGTCGATCCTAAAGGTGCTAACAAAATGTGCAAGCTCCAGCGATCCATCTATGGATTGGTGCAAGCATCTCGGAGTTGGAATATACGCTTTGATGAGTTGATCAAAGCATATAGTTTTATACAGACTTGTGGTGAAGCCTGTATTTACAAGAAAGTGAGTGGGAGCACTACAGCATTTCTGATAAATATATGCGAATGACATATTGTTGATCGGAAATAATGTAGAATTTTCTAGAAAGCATAAAGGAGTATTTGAAAGGAGTTTTTCAGAGAAAGACCTCGGTGAAGCTGCTTACATATTGAGCAACAAGATCTATAGAGATAGATCAAGACGCTTGATAAGTTTTTTCAATAAGTACATACCTTGACAAGATTTTGAAATAGTTCAAAATGGAACAGTCAAAGAAAGAGTTCTTGCCTGTGTTACAAGGTGTGAAATTGAGTAAGACTCAAAGCCCGACCACGACAGAAGATAGAAAGAGAATGAAAGTCATTCCCTATGCCTCAGCCATAGGTTCTATAAAGTATGCCATGCTGTGTACCAGATCTACTGTATACCCTACCACTGAGTTTGGCAAGGGAGTACAATACTGATCTAGGAGTAGATCACTGGACATCGGTCAAAATTATCCTTAGTGGAATAAGGATATGTTTCTCGATTATGGAAGTGACAAAAGGTTCGTCGTAAAGGGTTACGTCGATGCCAATTTTGACACTGATTCAGATGACTCTAAGTCTCAATCTGGATACATATTGACAGTGGGAGCTATTAACTAGAGTAGCTCCGTGCAGAGCATTGTAGACATAGAAATTTGCAAAATACTTACAGATCTGAATGTGACAGACCCATTGACTAAAATTATCTCACAAGCAAAACATGATCACACCTTAGTACTCTTTGGGTGTTAATCACACAGCGATGTGAACTAGATTACTGACTCTAGTAAACCCTTTGGGTGTTGGTCACATATCGATGTGAACTATGGGTGTTAACCACATAAAGATGTAAACTATTAATGTTGAATCACATGGCGATGTGAACTATATTATTGACTCTAGTGCAAGTGGGAGACAAAGGAAATATGCCCTAGGGGCAATAATTATTTATTTCCTTATATCATGATAAATGTTTATTATTCATGCTAGAATTGTATTAACCGAAAACATAATACTTGTGTGAATACATAGACAAACAGAGTGTCACTAGTATGCCTCTACTTGACTAGCTCGTTGATCAAAGATGGTTATGTTTCCTAGCCATTGACATGAGTTGTCATTTGATTAACGGGATCACATCATTAGGAGAATGATGTGATTGACTTGACCCATTCCGTTAGTTAGCACTCGATCGTTTAGTATTCTGCTGTTGCTTTCTTCATGACTTATACATGTTCCTATGACTATGAGATTATGCAGCTCCCGTTTACCGGAGGAACACTTTGTGTGCTACCAAACGTCACAACGTAACTGGGTGATTATAAAGGTGCTCTACAGGTGTCTCCAAAGGTACTTGTTGGGTTGGCGTATTTCGAGATTAGGATTTGTCACTCCGTTTGTCAGAGAGGTATCTCTGGGCCCACTTGGTAATGCACATCACTATAAGCCTTGCAAGCATTGCAACTAATGAGTTAGTTGCGGGATGATGTATTACGGAACGAGTAAAGAGACTTGCCGGTAACGAGATTGAACTAGGTATTGAGATACCGACGAGCGTATCTCGGGCAAGTAACATACCGATGACAAAGGGAACAACGTATGTTGTAATGCGGTCTAACCGATAAAGATCTTCGTAGAATATGTAGGAGCCAATATGGGCATCTAGATTCTGCTATTGGTTATTGACCAGAGAGGTGTCTCGGTCATGTCTACATAGTTCTCGAACCCGTAGGGTCCGCACGCTTAACGTTCGTTGACGATATAGTATTTATGAGTTATGTATGTTGGTAACCGAATGTTGTTCGGAGTTCCGGATAAGATCACGGACATGACGAGGAACTCCGGAATGGTCCGGAGATAAAGATTGATATATGGGATAATAGTGTTTGGACTCCGGAAGGGTTCCGGAATTCATCGGAAGGGGTTCCGGATGTTTCCCGAAATGTTTGGGCACGAGAACACTTTATCTGGGCCAAAGGGGAAAGCCCACGAGGTTTTTGGAAAGCGCAAAAGTAAGTTTTGCGGAGTCCAGGAGCCAGACGCCAGGGTCCCTAGCGTCTGGGTCCAGACGCCGGGAACCCTGGCGTCTGGCCCTGGAGGCCGAGAAGGACTCTCGCCTTTCGGGTGAAACCGACTTTGTGGAGGCTTTTACTCCAAGTTTCGACCCCAAGGCTCAACATATAAATAGAGGGTAGGGCTAGCACCCAAGACACATCAAGAAACACCAAGCCGTGTGCCGGCAACCTCGTCCTGCTGCCGGAACTCATCTACACCCTGCGAAGATTGTTCTTAGGCGAAGCCCTGCGAAGATTGTTCTTCACCAACACCGTCACCACGCCGTCGTGCTGCCGGAACTCATCTACTACTTCGCCCATCTTGCTAGATCGAGAAGGCGAGGACGTCATCGAGCTGAACATGTGCAAAACTCGGAGGTGCCGAGCTGATCATGAAGACGTACGACTACATCAACCGCGTTGATAAACGCTTCCGCTTACGGTCTACGAGGGTACGTAGACAACACTCTCCCCTCTCGTTGCTATGCATCACCATGATCCTGCGTGTGCGTAGGAATTTTTTTGAAATTACTACGTTCCCCAACAGATAGTTCTTAGCGGCGACTAACCCCTAGCCTAGAGGTCAAGTGTGCGTCTTTCTGTCCTCTTTGGTTCGCAGGGCAAGTGGACATATCTCATGAGCCACTTGGGAGAAAGATGATGGACCGGCGCTTCGGCCCCGGCAAGCCAGACTGCCGGGGGCTGAAGACACAAGGATCCAACCACGGCAAGCCAAGGTTGCCGGGGGCTGCGGGTTCAGATAAGTCTTTTATCCCCTATTATGCACTTCCGTATAGAACTGGGATATATGAAACCTCGTTTATATTCTTAAAACCACTGTGCTCCCCTTTTCCTGTACCCAAGGGCTATCCCCTGGGTTGGAACTTGGTCGTAGTCGCGGTGGCAAGAGAAATGAACAAGGAGCCTAACCCTGCTTCGCCCCTGCCTCCGCCGAGAGCGTGAGAACGGTCGACCAAAGCGGGGGGACGGCAAGGCCTGTTGCTGGACGACACTGTTTATCTTAAAAATAACAAGGATTCGTTCCTTGGCATGGGCCTCACTCACGCACAAAGAACCCGGCAAACACCCTTTTTCATTAAAAACGTCCCATACAGGTACAGTTCGTACGAAAAGAAAAACATGAGCAAGCGGATTACAAGTCTTAAATCTAACAAGTGCCCGCATGCTTACAAACTAAAAAAAGATAAGGTGGCCGTAATCCCTTTCTTGTCCCTCTCCTCAAGAGGTGAAACAAGACAGGAGGAGGGCGAAAGGAGCGCCTAGGCGAGGTGCGAGAAGCAGAAGGCACCAAGAGAGCATCCCGGTGCCGGCGGAAGGGCTGGAAGATGAGGCAACGACCCGACAATACACGACGAAGGCGTCGGTGCCCGCGTACTCCGAGTTGACGGCCGCAGCCCGCCTTCTTCGCCTTCTCCGGCCCTCCTACGCCAGCTGCCCAAGGAGGCGATGGGGAACGCGCCGATGGAGAGCTTGACGAGGAAGACCCTCGGCAGGGCGCGTGGTCGAGGAAGGGGCAGCGAGGTCAGTTGAAGTCGGAGTCGACATCCTGCCGCTTGACTCCCTCGTCGTCGCTGCCGCTGTCCTCCTCCTCACTCCCGCTTGAGGAGGAATTTCATCGTTGGAGGAGCTCTCCACGCAGCACTTCAGGCGAGTTCCAAGGTCTCCGAAGACCTTCACGGAGAGCAAGCCGCCCTCTGATACGTCTTTGTCGTATCTACTTTTCAAAACACTTTTGCCCTTGTTTTGGACTCTAACTTGCATGATTTGAATGGAATTAACCCGGACTGACGCTGTTTTCAGCAAAATTGCCATGTTGTTATTTTTGTGCAGAAACAAAAGTTCTCGGAATGACCTAAAACTTCATGGAGATTATTTTTGGAAAATATAAAAAATACTAGCGAAAGAATCAAGGCCAGGGGGCCACACCCTCTCCATGAGGGTGGGGGGCGCGCCTGCCCCCTGGGAGCGCCCCCTGCCTCGTGGGCCCCCTGGAGCTCCACCGACCTCAACTCCAACTCTATATATTCGTGTTCGGGAAGAGAAAAATCAGAGAGAAAGATTCATCGCGTTTTATGATATGGAGCCGCCGCCAAGCCCTAAACTCTCTCGGGAGGGCTGATCTGGAGTCCGTTCGGGGCTCCAGAGAGGGGAATTCGTCGCCATCGTCATCATCAACCATCCTCCATCACCAATTTCATGATGCTCACTGTCGTGCGTGAGTAATTCCATCATAGGCTTGCTGGGCGGTGATGGGTTGGATGAGATTTATCATGTAATTGAGTTAGTTTTGTTAGGGTTTGATCCCTAGTATCCACTATGTTCTGAGATTGATGTTGCTATGACTTTGCTATGCTTAATGCTTGTCACTAGGGCTCGAGTGCCATGATTTCAGATCTGAACCTATTATATTTTCATGAATATATGTGAGTTCTTGATCCTATCGTGCAAGTCTATAGTCACCTACTATGTGTTATGATCCGGCAACCCCGAAGTGACAATAATCGGGACCACTCCCCGTGATGACCGTAGTTTGAGGAGTTCATGTATTCACTATGTGTTAATGCTTTGGTCCGGTACTCTATTAAAAGGAGGCCTTAATATCCCTTAGTTTCCATTAGGACCCCGCTGCCGCGGGAGGGTGGGACAAAAGATGTCATGCAAGTTCTTTTCCATAAGCACGTATGACTATATTCGGAATACATGCCTACATTACATTGATGAATTGGAGCTAGTTCTGTGTCACCCTATGTTATGACTGTTACATGATGAACCGCATCCGGCATAATTCTCCATCACCGATCCAATGCCTACCAGCTTTTCACATATTGTTCTTCGCTTATTTACTTTTCTGTTGCCACTGTTACAATTACTACAAAACCCAAAAATATTACTTTTGCTACCGTTACCGTTACTTCCATATTACTTTGCTACTAAATACTTTGCTGCAGATACTAATTTATCCAGGTGTGGTTGAATTGACAACTCAACTGCTAATACTTGAGAATATTCTTTGGCTCCCCTTGTGTCGAATCAATAAATTTGGGTTGAATATTCTACCCTCGAAAACTGTTGTGATCCCCTATACTTGTGGGTTATCAAGACTATTTTCTGGCGCCGTTGCCGGGGAGCATAGCTTATTCTTTGAGTCACTTGGGATTTATATCTGCTGGTCACTATGAAGAACTTGAAAGACGCGAAAACAAAAATTTATGCCTCAACTACGAGGGGAGGTAAGGAACTGCCATCTAGCTCAGCACTTGATTCACCTTCTGTTTTGAGTAAGCTTGCGACACCTAAAGCTGCTTCTGCTATTAATTCTGATATGTCACATGTTATTAATGATGCCACTTCTGCTATGCATGATACTTATGATGAAACTACTTCTATGCTTGATACTACTGTGCCACTTAGTGAATTTCTTGATGAAAAACTTGCTAGGGCTAGAGAGAATGCAATTATTGAAACTGATAATATTGATGAAAGTGATGATGAAGACTCTCCCCCTAAATATGAATTGCCTGTTGTGCCTGAGGGTTATGTTATGGATGAAGAAATTGCTAGAGACTTTCTTGCTTGCAATGATAGAAGTGATCTTAAGAAATTAGTAGCTAAGTTGAAACAAAAAACTCTGAATGCTAGAATGAAATATGATCCTGCTTATGCTACTTCACCTATCTTTGTTACTGATAAGGATTATGAATTCTCTGTTGATCCTGATATAATTACTTTAGTTGAATCTGATCCTTTCTATGGCTATGAATCTGAAACTGTTGTGGCACATCTTACTAAATTAAATGATATAGCTACTCTGTTCACTAATGATGAGAAAACTCGCTACTATTATATCCTTAAAATATTTCTATTCTCATTAAAAGGTGATGCTAAGATATGTTTTAACTCTCTTGATCCTGGTTGTGTGCGTAGTCCCCAGGATATGATTCATTACTTCTCTGCTAAATATTTCCCCGCTTATAAGAAACAAGCTGCTTTAAGGGAAATATATAATTTTTTGCAAATTGAAGAAGAGAGTCTCCACAAGCTTGGGGGAGGCTTCTCCAATTACTTAATGCTTTGCCTGATCATCCTCTCAAGAAAAATGAAATACTTGATATCTTTTATAATGGACTAACCGATGCTTCCAGAGACCACCTGGATAGTTGTGTTGGTTCTGTTTTCAGGGAAAGAACACCAGATGAAGCTGAAATTCTATTGAATAATATGTTGACTAATGAAAATAATTGGACACTTCCTGAGCCAACTCCTAAGCCAACTCCGAAGAAGAGGGGTGTTCTATTTCTCAGTCCTGAAGATATGCAAGAGGTAATGAAATCTATGAAGGAAAAAGGTATTAAAGCTGAAGATGTTAAGAATTTACCTCCTATTGAAGAAATACATGGTCTTAATTTACCGCATGTTGAAGAAATACACGGTTTTAATCCATCACCTATTGAAGAAATACATGGTTTTGCTAACCCGACACAGGTAGTAAAGGTAAATTCTCTCTATAGATATGATAAAGCTGAAATCCCTCCTACTAAGTTTGCTAGCCAATGTTTGGATGAGTTTGATAAATTTATGGTTAAACAAGAAGATTTTAATGCTTATTTTGGTAGACAATTAAAACAAAATGCTTATATGATTGAACACTTGGGTGATTATATGTCTAGAGTTAAAGGTGAACTTAAACTCATAAGTAAACATGCTTCTATGGTTACCACTCAAGTAGAACAAGTACTTAAAGCTCAGAATGATTTGCTCAATGAATTAAATAGTAAGAATAATGACTATGCTGTTAGAGTGGCTACTAGAACTGGTAAAATGACTCAGGAACCTTTGTATCCTAAAGGTCACCCTAAGAGAATTGAGCAGGATTCTCAAAGAAATAATATAGATGCATCTAGTCCTTCTAAAAACAAGAAAAAGAAAAATGATAGGACTTTGCATGCTTCTAGTGAACCTATTGCTGAAACACCTGAGAATCCCAATGATATTTCTATTTCTGATGCTGAAACACAATCTGGTAATGAACATGAACCTAGTGATAATTTTAATGATAATGTTCATGTTGATGCTCAACCTAGTAATAACAATGATGTAGAAATTGAACCTGATGTTGATCTTGATAACCCACAATCAAAGAATCAACGTTATGATAAGAGGGACTTTGTTGCTAGGAAGCACGGTAAAGAAAGAGAACCATGGGTTCAGAAATCCATGCCTTTTCCTCCCAAACCATCCAAGAAAAAGGATGATGAGGATTTTGAGCGCTTTGCTGAAATGATTAGACCTATCTTTTTGCGTATGTGTTTAACTGATATGCTCAAAATGAATCCTTATGCTAAGTATATGAAAGAAATTGTTACTAATAAAAGAAAGATACCGGAAGCTGAAATTTCCACCATGCTTGCTAATTATACTTTTAAGGGTGGAATACCAAAGAAACTTGGAGATCCAGGAGTACCCACTATACCATGCTCCATTAAAAGGAACTATGTTAAAACTGCTTTATGTGATCTTGGAGCCGGTGTTAGTGTTATGCCTCTCTCTTTATATCGTAGACTTGATTTGAATAAGTTGAAACCTACTGAAATAACTTTGCAAATGGCCGATAAATCAACTGCTATACCTGTCGGTATTTGTGAGGATGTGCCTGTTGTGGTTGCAAATGTTACTATTTTAACGGACTTTGTTATTCTTGATATTCCCGAGGACGATGGTATGTCTATTATTCTTGGAAGACCTTTTTTGAATACTGCAGGGGCTGTTATTGATTGCAACAAAGGCAATGTCACATTTCATGTTAATGGTAATGAGCATACGGTACACTTTCCGAGGAAACAACCTCAAGTCCACAGTATCAATTCTATTGGAAAAATTCCATCGATTATTTTTGGAGGTTTTGAATTTCCTCTTCCTACTGTAAAAAAGAGATATTATATTCTTATTATTGGGGACATCCATATCCCCGTTGAGGTAACATAGTGTTATTCGAAATTTCTTTGGTTCCATGTTATTCGGAATGAGTTTGTTAACAAGACTTGATCAACCTTGTTAGTGGATTCCTTTTGATGAGAATGAGATGGATGAAGTTAGAAAGCACAACCTTCTGTACCCTCCTTTTACTTTTTGTTATTTAGTAGAAATAAAGTAAAAATAGTATTTTTCTACCTGTTTTCTGATTTATCCGTGCAATAAAAAATACCCCGAAAATAAAAGTTCTCCAAATGCCCTGCCAATTAAATATGTTTTTTGGAATATTTGAGAATATCTGGCACTGAGAACACAGCAGGGGGAGCAAGCACCTGGCCATGAGGGTCCAGGGCGCGCCCACCCCCCTGGGCGCGCCTCCCTGCCTCGTGGCCATGGTGGCTCCCCTCCACCTATTCCTGCACACACACACTCCTTCTTCCTCCCAAAAAAGTCACCAACCAGCTCAAGCACGAGTTCTAGCTCATTTTGCTGTGATTTTCGATCTCCTTGCTCAAAGCACCTCTCACAAAACTGCTTTGGGGGATTGTTCCTTGGTATGTGACTCCTCCATTGGTCCAATTAGTTTTTGTTCTAGTGCTTTATTCATTGCAAATTTGTGCTGCCTAGGTGACCATGTTCTTGAGCTTGCATGTCAAATTTGTATGGTTCCAAGTAGTTCTAATGCATGATATAGTCTCTAGGCACTTGTGGGAGTAGTTGCTATCAATTTTGTTGAGTTTGGTTCACTTTTATTTGAAGTTACTAAAAAATTCAGAAATTTTCAGAAAATGATGAAGAGATTTTTGAGGGGCTCTTCGAGCCGAAGCTTGAAGGATAAGCAAAGTGAAGAAGAAGAGAGGCCCAAATATAATCTGCCTCGCACCACGGAGGTTCGGCCGTGTGAATGGCCTTGTGATGATTTCTTGAGACCAGCCGCGATTTATGATGATTTTTATGAGTTGGCTGGGAATGCAGGCCTCACCGACTTCCTCCGCGACCAACGCGAATAGTATCTCTTACTCAGTAATATCTTTGTGCAAAATTTTCATTCCATTCTAGGAGGTCACCACCTACGGTGGATTTTTATTTATATGATGAGTATAAGGAGATGATCCTTCATGAATTTTGTGAGGTTTGCAAGTTGCCCTTTCGGGGTTTCATAGAGGAACCGCATCGTAACGATGTGGAGGGGTTTATTGATACAATTGCTGTAGGGGAAACGAGGAAGGTTTCCGACGCACGAATCACTAGCATACATTTTCCATGTTCTACGTTACTTTGCTATATTTTCTAGTAGGTGCTTAATTGGTCGCGGAAACTATGGAAACCCGAGTGTCCCTTATATTATTATTTTGTGCCATGCCTTGTTTCGTGATGACACATTTAGTATGGGCGCTATTATTGCAAAGTGGTTAAATCTTAACTGTACTAAGGGTCCCATCTTGGGAGGCATCTTCGCCTCACGCCTCGCTGCATACTATAACATCCCTATTAGGCACTATGAGAAAGAAGAAAAATTGCTGCCTACTGTTTTTCTAGATTATAAGAGCATGGTAGCGCATGATTTTATTGTTAAGAATAGGGAAAGGGCGCTTAAATACAAAATGTTGTTTGATAAGAATCACCCTGAGACTATTACCTTGCCTGCTCCTTCCTTGTTTGATCTATCTGCAGGCCAGTATCTCGTTCCGCTGGCGGGCATCCACGCTTCCCAGAACCCTACAGAGCCAGAGCCAGAGCCGGAACCACAATTTGATCCTCCACGACAGTCTAATTACCAGTGGGATCCGGAGATGATTGCCAACCGGTGGCAATCCGAGGCTTCTCTCAGTACGACCCCAACTACAACTTTGGATATCCACCAGGCCAGCCGTGGCAATAGACCAACTTAGGCCAAAAGCCTAAGCTTGGGGGAGTACGTATTTCTCACCGACATTACATTCATGTTCACACACTCATTGTTAGATGTCGGTGCTCATACTCTTTCACTATAATATCCATGCTAGTTTATTTTCTTTTTCTTGATTTCTTCTTGTGTTTGTTAAACCTTAAGAAAACCAAAAAAAATAGTAGTAGTTTTTAGCTAGTTTACTTTCTTGCTGTAGTAGTAATTAAAAAGAAAACCCAAAAAGATTTCCCGTTCTTCTTTTGCTTGTTGGGAGCTTTCCCGTGTAAATAGTTTTATTTCTTTTCTTTTCTTTTGGGGGTCGATATGAGAAGACCATGTTGAAAATGTTGAAGTGGCTCTATTATGCTTTATTCTTGATTTAACCAAGAGCCCATATTGCCTTGTCTTCTCCTGTTTATTGAATGCTTGCAGATTCCAGCTTAGTCCAATGCACGTGCACTATTATTATTATTCACATCATTCGGTCGTGAAAGTGAAAGGCAATTATGACGATATATGATGGACTGATTGAGATGAGAGAAGCTGGTATGAACTCGACCTCTCTTATTTTTGTAAATATGATTAGTTCATTGTTCCTGATTCAGCCTATTATGAATAAACATGTTTGCAATGACAATTAGAGATTATAGTTGCTTATGCCATGCTTAATTAGCTAGGAGTTTATAATGGTTTATCTTGCGTGCCAACATGCTATTAAAATGGTTGTGATGTGGTATGATAGGGTGGTATCCTCCTTTGAATGATTCAAGTGACTTGACTTGGCACATGTTCACACATGTAGTTGAAACAAATCAATATAGCCTTCATGATATTTATGTTCATTGTGGATTATATCCTACTCATGCTCGCACTCAATGTTCATTAATTTTAATGCATGTTCATGACTGTTGTCGCTCTCTAGTTGGTCGCTTCCCAGTCTTTTTCTAGCCTTCACTTGTACTAAGCGGGAATACTGTTTGTGCATCCAATCCCTTAAACCCCAAAGTTATTCCATATGAGTCCACTATACCTTCCTATATATGTGGTATCTACCTGCCGTTCCAAGTAAATTTGTATGTGCCAAACTCTAAACCTTCAAATGAAATTCTTTTTTGTATGCTCGAATAGCTCATGTATCAACTAGGGTTGTCCATATCATACATGTTAGGTGGGTTATTCTCAAGAGGAGTGGACTCCACTCCTCACTCACGAGAAAATGGCTGGTCACCGGGATGCCCAGTCCCATGCTTTATGCAACTCAAATCAAAATAATTGCAAACAAAACTCCCCCGGGACTCTTGTTAGTTGGAGGCACTCGTTGTTTCGAGCAAGCCATGGATTGATGCTTGTTGGTGGAGGGGGAGTATAAACTTTACCACTCTGTTTGGGAACCGCCTATAATGTGTGTAGCATGGAAGATATCCCCATCTCTCGGTTATTATGTTGACAATGAAAGTATGCCGCTCAAAATATTATTTATCTCTGCTTTAAAATCGAGCTCTGGCACCTCTACAAATCCCTGCTTCCCTCTGCGAAGGGCCTATCTATTTACTTTTATGTTGAAAAATCACCCTCTTATTAAAAAGCACCAGCTGGAGAGCACCGCTGTCATTTGCATCCATTACTGTTAGTTTATATTGGGTATGACTATGACTGGATCTCTTTTACCATGAATTACAATGTTTAGTCAGTCCTTGATCTTTAAAGGTGCTCTGCATTTATGTTTTGCGGTCTCAGAAAGGGCTAGCGAGATACCATCTTGTTATATCATATCATGATTGTTTTGAGGACGTGTTGTCATCCGAGATTTATCATTATTGCTCGCTAGTTGATTATGCCATTGACATGAGTAAACATGAGACCTAAATGTTATTGTGAATATGGTTAGTCATAATCTTTGCTGAAAACTTGAATGTTGGCTTTACATATTTACAACAACAAGAGAAAACAGAGTTTGTAAAAGTTTTTCTTTTTCACTTTCAGTTTATCAACTGAATTGCTTGAGGACAAGCAAAGGTTTAAGCATGGGGGACTTGATACGTCTCCGTCGTATCTACTTTTCCAAACACTTTTGCCCTTGTTTTTGACTCTAACTTGCATGATTTGAATGGAACTAACCCGGACTGACGCTGTTTTCAGCAGAATTGCCATGGTGTTATTTTTGTGCAGAAACAAAAGTTCTCGGAATGACCTGAAACTTCACGGAGATTATTTTTGGAAAATATAAAAATACTAGCGAAAGAATCAAGGCCACAGGGCCCACACCCTCTCCACGAGGGTGGGGGCGCGCCTGCCCCCCCCCCCCCCTGGGCGCACCCCCTGCCTCGTGGGCCCCCTGGAGCTCCACTAACCTCAACTCCAACTCTATATATTCGTGTTCGGGGAGAAAAAAATCAGAGAGAAAGATTCATCGCGTTTTACGATACGGAGCCACCGCCAAGCCCTAAACTCTCTCGGGAGGGCTGATCTGGAGTCCGTTCGGGGCTCCGGAGAGGGGAATCCGTCGCCATCGTCATCATCAACCATCCTCCATCACGAATTTCATGATGCTCACCGCCGTGCGTGAGTAATTCCATCATAAGCTTGCTGGACGGTGATGGGTTGGATGAGATTTATCATGTAATCGAGTTAGTTTTGTTAGGGTTTGATCCCTAGTATCCACTATGTTCTATGATAGATGTTGCTATGACTTTGCTATGCTAAATGCTTGTCACTAGGGCCCGAGTGCCATGATTTCAGATCTGAACCAATTATGTTTTCATGAATATATGTGAGTTCTTGATACTATCTTGCAAGTCTATAGTCACCTACTATGTGTTATGATCCGGCAACCCCGAAGTGACAATAATCGGGACCACTCCCGGTGATGACCGTAGTTTGAGGAGTTCATGTATTCACTATGTGTTAATGCTTTGGTCCGGTACTCTATTAAAAGGAGGCCTTAATATCCCTTAGTTTCCATTAGGACCCCGCTGCCACGGGAGGGTAGGACAAAAGATGTCATGCAAGTTCTTTTCCATAAGCACGTATGACTATATTCGGAATACATGCCTACATTACATTGATGAATTGGAGCTAGTTCTGTGTCACCCTATGTTATGACTGTTACATGATGAACCGCATCCGGCATAATTCTCCATCACCGATCCAATTCCTACGAGCTTTTCACATATTGTTCTTCGCTTATTTACTTTTCCGTTGCCACTGTTACAATTACTACAAAACCCAAAAATATTACTTTTGCTACCGTTACCGTTACTTCCATATTACTTTGCTACTAAATACTTTGCTGCAGATACTAAGTTATCCAGGTGTGGTTGAATTGACAACTCAACTGCTAATACTTGAGAATATTCTTTCGCTCCCCTTGTGTCGAATTGTAACATCCCAAATTTTCAATTTGGAATGTTATACATTAAATCATCATTGCATAGCATATTTTATTGCATTATGGCAACTCCTCGAAAATCCTAAGCAACTCAAGGACCCTCGGAGAGAGTTGGGGATTTTTCGCGGTTTTCATATTTGATTTTTATCAAGTAATGAAACGAGGATTTTTGGTTTAATTTATTTTTCTCTCTGAAAAATATTTCATATTAAAATAAATGAGAGGAGAAAATATGACTTCTCCAAAATAATTGAAATATTGGAGGAAAAATATTAAAATCAAATGTTGGATTTTATTCGGATTTTATTTGCAATTTTAATTGCATTAGAAAAATTGCACATTTTCAAAACTGCATTTTTGAGCCAAGAAAATGTTCATCTCGTTCTAATTATTTTAATTAGACGGTGAAAAATTGTTTTAGCATTTTTGGATTTTTATTTATTTTTCTACGATTTTTTTAGGTTCGGCAAAATTATTTAAAAAAAACTCGCGAAGCGCGCCGACTGGGCCGAAACCCAGCCGACGGATCAGCCCAGCCCCGCGCCTCGTCTCCCTCCTGGAGACCGAGACGGAGGTCGCCGCCGCCCCTTGCCCCTTCCCCAAGGCAGCACCCCCCTCCTTAAATACTCCCCCGCCGCCCCTCTCCTCACCCCGCCCCGACCCGAAGCCGCCCCGCCGCCGAGAGAACCCGCCGGAGCAGGAGCCCGACGCCGCCGCCTCGGGAAGCCCCGTACGCCGCCGCCCTCGTCGCCCCTCGCCGCCCCCGACGACGCCCGAGCCCCGCCGCCCTCGCCGCCCTCTCCCGAACCCGCCGGAGCCCCGTCCCGACCCCGCCGGAGTGTCACGACCGCAATTTTGGGATAATAATTTCCTAGAAAAAAACGGCCTTTGTGCTCACCAGCCCCAGGATTACTGTTAGCTGATGAGGCACCAACTTGATACAAGAATTCCAAGCAAGGTACAAAAAAATATGTAGTACAAGACCATTGTGGTCTAGGAGTACAACATTTGGTTTCTAATGGTTGAGGGCGGAAGCGGTTGGATACATCTGCGCCTATGGGACTCCATTTCCCACAAGAACAGGTGACCAGGATAACTCCTATCTTCGCGAGGCTGCTATCGTCAATACGTAGGTTCCGAGGCTGTCACCGCGATGCTCATCTCCATGCGCGAAAATCTGGCCAAGACAATAGCCAGGGACAAGCCAGTGAGTACGTTTGAATGTACTCGCAAACATTAAGGACATGGGTATAATATAACAGGAGATAATCATGCTCCGAAATAATTATGATCACAACGTCTGCCACGAAAGTCTGCGTTGCTCGCGTGCAGAGATAATAAGAACATGCAGTACGTGGGTGAGTACTATGAAAGTACTCGCAAATTAGCTCAAACATGCGATATAACAAATGTAAACACGATGCTTGAGAACAGATTAACAAGTGCAACCAGACATAGAGATAATGATGCATGGGAAACAAAGAGGAGTCGGGCGGTAGTCCTCCCGACATCCCAAAGTAAAATACTGGGGGCCAAGCGAGTGTCTGAATGACTCCTCGAGAGGAAAATGCAAGAGTAGCCATGCCGCAGTCGGGCGTCTGAGCGACACCACCTAAAGGGCTTATAAAAGATAAATAAACGACAAGCATGCCGCAGTCGGGCGTCTGAGCGACACCACCTAAAGGGCTTATAAAAGATAAATAAACGACAAGCATGCCGCCGTCGGGCGTCTGAGCGACACCACAGAAAGGGCTTATACAAGAATAATCACAGTGAATATCCAGGAGGTAGAACCATCCCAGGGATACTCAATAAAATACATAATGTAAATGGTTAGTCCATAATAATAACAAAATTAAAACATGATCCTCATATGTCACAGGTCATAAACAAAAATCTAGTCTAGCCGTTTCTCCATCCGAAGACCGTCACTGAGTTCTAGCTAATTCGTTCTCCATCCGAATACCGTTACTAAACTCTAGTTAAATCGTTCTCCATCTGAATACCGCTACTAGACTCAACTCAGACTGTGGTCCTTACCTATGAACATGGCTATCCAATAGGATATATCCTCTGCAGAGGAAGTACTATTTTTCCCACAAGTAACGGATTTATTTAGTCCATCGGAACTAATTCCGCCTACGGCCTTTTAATTGAGAACACACCTGACCTGCACACACCAGCTTAACTCACCGGTGTCTGGAATCACCCACAACACCTGCCAAGCAAAACTCTAAGTGGGGAGGCTACAACCTCGACGTAGCATGGGATCAAAATTTCTATTCGCGCGCTCTAAGGGGTGCCCCCCTCTCGGTCCCAACCGGAAACACCCATGCCCCCGGACCAAGTGGCATGCCTACCGGAGGCCTCCGGTATCTTCCACTATGGCCTCTCTGTACGGTGTGTGCTTTGGTAAGGGGTTGACAACTTACTGAACCGTACCCTGTCTGCGACAGGGACAAGTGGTGGTACCAAAAAAAAGGGAAGCTACTGATCAAGACTCGATTTACGACCGACTCAGGTGGTACAGGTATCCTCCAACAAAATTACCATTAGTGGAATAAATCACCACTCATCAAGCCTCACCATGCCATACCGGACATACTCGTCTCGACGAGGGACTAAGGACAAGCTCGTGTCTACCCAACACCACGACTTTCCCGGCTTCCTTCCGGTATGCATGAGGAGCTCACGAGGATGACCCAAATCACTAGCGTATCCATTGCTGACCACAAAACAACTCCAAAGTGTACTCATGTACGAGACTTTATCGTTACATAGAGATAACGCATACTCCAAGCCAAATGGTGTTGTAATCGCATCAGAACACCACAAAAAATACTATGCCAGAGTTCAGAAATGCTTGCCTTCAAGAGTATGCAAAGGATGCACTTTTTGAAAGCTTTCTCTTCTCTCCATTATCCCTATTTTGCAAAATGTCCAAATAACAAATATTTCAACCACAGTACAAAAAGTTGTCTCAAATATTTTTGAAATAAATCTTAAAATAAACTAGATGAAAATTGAGAGAGGTAGGAAAAATAATCAACTCATTTGGAGTTTTCTTTTAAAAGTTATAGCTGGTCAAAGTCTGGTCAAAACTCTGTTTTTAATAAAACCAGAAAAAGGAAAACGCTTCGAGGGGAATACGCTTTCGGGGTAGGGGAGACGTACTTCGTGGTTATACGTTTTCACTTAAACAGAGGAGACGGCGCGCGGGTCACTGACAGTGGGTCGAGAGGGCCCACTGGTCAGGTTTGACCGTTCCCCCCTCCCTCCTCTTCTCTGCCCGACGAGAGCGGGACTCCGGCGATCGCCGGCGACGAACGGCGGCTCCTCGAGGGCATCTGAGGGCAGGGATGGACTGGCCAGACCGAGGCGGTCCCCTTGGTGGTAGCTGGGTCGTCGGAGGTGGAAGGAATCGCCGGCAGCGAGCTCCGCGGCGGAGGGGGCTACGGTGGTGAAGTGGTTTTTGGGCTCCGGTGGTCTCCGATCAAGGCTGAGGTGCTGGGCAGCTCCGCTAGAGCAAGAGGAAGCGACTGGTGGCGTTGGATGGGCGGGGGAGTGGCTGGTTGCGACGTATCGCGCCGGAGCTTGGCGGCGGCCGCACTGGCCGGAGACGAGGAAGACGGCCACTTCGGGTCGATCTACTGCTTGGGGAGCGCTAGGAGGAACGTCTGAGGTTGCCTGAGGCCTTGAACGAGCTCGGGGGTCCCTTAAATAGGCGCTCGAGGTTGGACCGCGGCGGCTGAGGATAAGATCGCCGGCGACAGCCGTGCTGTAGCTGCAGAGCAACGTGGCGGCGACGAGCGCGTGCCGACGAGCTCCGGGATAAGACCGAGCTGTTCAAAGGGGCAGCTGGCGCGCTGGTGTGGTTTGGGCGGTGCCGAACATGGAAGAGGCCGCTGCCGACGCTGGCGTGCCGCCAAGGGCTCTGCCAGCGACGCTGCAGGGCGCCAGAGATGGCGTGGAGAGGGGGCGAGCTAGTGCGTGGTTCAGCGGTGGAGCAGGGGCCAGGGACAGGTTGCGTCGAGTGCGGCAGTGCGGCGCGGCGGCTCAGTGCGCGCGCGTGCAAAACGTGCGCTCTGGGCGCGCCCAGAGCACGCACGGGACCTGCTCGACGAAATGCCAGGGCAGTCTAGAGCGCGAGGATGAGGTTGGCAATTAACAGGACTAGGATAGAGGCAACTAGGAGTTCAGAGGACAAGGTTGCTGGGTCATTGGAGCAAGTTCACAGTGCAAACTAGAAAACATGCCCCAAACTGACTATGCACACCAAGTGCTCGACAGAATGCCAAATGCACTTAGGCAACTCTTGGAGTGGCCAAAGTCTCCAGATCAGGGTCTCTTTAGATGCAGAAGATGGTGGCAAGATCATATGGGCAAAACCAGAAACTTGTTAGTGCAAGATTTGCAAAACTCTGGTTTTGGACAGAAGGAAAAAGGGTTTATTGCATGCACTTCAAAACCTCCAATGAGTCCACTCTTCTGGACTTAAGGGTTTTGAAGGGAGGGCTACAAGTAGGAAAAAGGGTCATGGGCACCAGAGCAAAATAAAATAGAGTTGCAGTTCAAATCACCAAACTGGGCCAGAATGAAAAAGAGGTTGGTTCACTCAAATTTTTCAAAGATCATCATTGGGTTTTTGCATAAAACTCAATTATATGCATCTACTGACATCCCCAAACATTTGGAAGAATTTTTAAAGAAAGATTTAAATAGGTTGTAGTGCAAAAATGCCTAGTGGACCAGATTTGAAAAGTTGATGTAGAGCTCAAAATCTCCCTTAACCAAAAGATATCTTTGCATAAAAGTGATGTGGAAACCTCACATGACATCCCCAAATTTTGGTGAAAATTTTGAATGCATTTATCAAAAGTTTGCAGTGCAAAAAGGGGTTCCAAAATCAAAAGAAATCATTTTGAAAGAATAAAGCTCTGAGAAAACAAATCTTGCAAATTTAAAATCACTAAGGATAAATCTTGACAGAAATGGAAAAATTTTATTTCCTGGCAACATTTTAATAAATAAAACAAGGTCAAAATTTTGGGGTGTCACAACACTACCCCCCTTAAGAAAAATCTCGTCCCCGAGGTTTGTTAAAAGTCGTGTTGAACAAAAAAACTGTTTTTATCAAAAGGAAATATTCAACTGCACAAAAACAAAGCGGCTATAGTGAGAGGGCAATAAGTGGTGTAAAACCACAGTGTAATACACTGGCGTAGTGTGGAAAAATCTACGGTTGGGGGAAAAACGAGATATTTCTACGCAGATAAAGTAATTTAGAATAAATTCTAAATTACTAAAATATGCTGGTCGTACCCGAGAGCACAGTGCTCTCTCTGGTTGACAGGTGGACCCAGGGCCCACTGTCGGCCTCTTCTTCTTCCTCTGGTTCTCTCTTCTCTCTCGCGAGCTCTCCCGCGCTTCCTCCACCGGCGATGCCTAGCTCGTAGGGCATCGAGGCCGTACCGTGGTAGTGCGCGGCGTGCTAGCTGCCGGGGCAGCGTGCACTCACCTCGCGGGCCAGTGCGCTGTCGGCACTGCTCGCGGACTTGCCTCCGAACACCGGCGGTCGAGCGACGAGTGGCGCTGGTGGACCTCGCCCACCGTACACCGATCTCGGGCTATAAAACGATCGCGGTGCTCCTCGCTTCTTCCTCACACCTGGCCTCACTTCTACTTCTCCTTCCTTCTTCTCCATTGCTACTAGCAGGAGCTCGAGCCGAGGCTCTAATGGCAGAGGCAATGCCGGACTGGTATGTGGTCCTGGTGTGTGGAGGTTTGGCGGTGCTGCTGGGGTTCTCCGTGCTCCTGTGCGCGATGATCTTGGATGATCGTCGTGATGCTGCCGCTCGAGTGCTAGCTCTTCGCGGCGGCGGCGATCACGTGGATTAGGTGCGGCATCGGGGCTAACTGCTGTCGGAGTGCTGGGGCAACTCGCGCCCGAATGATCACTCACAAATCTCTCTTACTGAGACTGTGGAGTCCTCGGGTGTAGTTAGTTAGGCGCAAAAATGTGCTCAAGGATTTGTAATAGTGCCCGAGGTCGAATGGTTGTTGCCGTGAGTCTGTTGTTACGGTGTTGCGCGAATAAAAATCTATGCCGTGAAAATATAAACGCAGCAGTGACTCGGGAAAAGAAATCTCCTCAAAAACATGTTGCGAGAGAAAAATTAATTAAAGCAAAACTAACAGCTGTAAGACTGCTCACATAACTGGAACTAAAGAGAATCGGATCCATCGCACAAAATTACACTGCGTAAATTAATACTGGGATGATAAATACAGCAGAGACGTTTACAAGGAAAACGGCAAAAAGACAGGGTCCTGAGAAAACGCCTCTGGTACTGGGGCACACTCCTCTTCTATCGGGGGAAGCGGGTTGACCAGTCGATGAATGCGCCCTTCTTGGTCAGGCCTCAGTGGTCTGCCAATAGCGATCCGAGGATTTAAATCAGCGAGGCTCTGGAGATAACCCATTACCCGCTGAGTCAAACGCTCCTGAGCGATAACGTACTGGGCAAGGTTGGCTAGTACTGGATCTCTCTCAATTCGTCCACCGGGAAAAGATGCAACTTCTCCGGGTGCTGCACGACTCGGAAAATAATAATACCCTCGCTCGCTGGCATAGGGTACCGCGAAACGAAGACGAGTGAGCGCCTCGTACGCAGCAGCTTCTATGGCCATATGCGGAGTCGGCATGGATTTGCCCACGAAGGAGACTTCCGTTGGGTCTTGGTTTGGGTAGGCGGGAGGGATGTGCACCACTGCCCAATATTTCGAGGTGGATGGGGTGATCCTCGATTTGAGCAACTCGTACTGGGGTGGACGTGTGGCACTCATAGTACTGCAGGTAAAGTCCCACAATAATTAACAAAACTTCCCGGGGTTGCGTCTGGGGTTCTCAGATAAATACTGGGGGTCGGCATGGGAAAGGAATGGCTGTGAGTGCTGCGCACAAAGGTGAGGGGTACTCGGCAAGGTCACGAGGTGGCCTTTATATAACACCGGGGCTGGATTATCCACCGGGGTGAAGGGTAACTGGTTGTCGATCCTGTTCCCAGGTCAAAGCCACAGATATACATATCACATAAATGTGAAGCATTACTGTGGGTGCCGTCGGGGTTGGTCTTGGTAGCTGCGCCCGAAATTTAAAAATGCAATGGTACGCTAACGTACACATGCATAGTTATTACTCCAAAAATAGGAGCGTACAAGCAGACAGCATGCAATAAAAGCGATACAAGACCACACCATTACAAAGCATAGAAAACTAAGGCTCGATACAACTCGAGCGACTTAGTCTACTTCGTTAATGTCTAGGTGGGCTGGCCTGGCGGATGCCGAGGTTTCTCCACGGGTTTCGCCGACGGGATTAGCTGGTTGAGGTTGAGGGGCTGCAGGGTCGGGGTAGTGGTGATGACCATCGCGGGGGTTGTTGGCCACAACCCCGTTGGAATGGGTTCCCAAAAGGCGACGAAGCGCTTCTGGGGTCACCAAAGCACTCTGGTTGATGGCTGGCGCAGACCTCAAGGGATCGATCGGGTGTCCGAACAGCACGACTGGGTTGTCGGCGTCGGGCTCCGCTTCTCTTCTCGCCGGGGCTCGGCGAACCAGTTCTCCACGAGCTGAGATCAGATCAAGGGTGACCTGATCGAACAGTTGCTCTAGTGCGCTTACATAGCGCACCAGATGCAACAGTGCAGGATCTGTCTCGTGATCTCCGTTGGCAACCTGGGGCGGCCTACCATACCCGTCACGACTGGGGTAGTAGTAGAACGAGCGACAGTTAACTCTGGGCGACAAGTGCCGGAGTTGAACTATAGCTTCTCGGGCTGCCAGTTGGATGGCCTGTGGCTCAAAGGAAGTTGTCCTTCCGGTGAACCTGTAGGGGCGTTCTGGCGACAGACCCCTACCGTAGATGTGCACAGTGGCCCAGTACTGACGGCTCTCGCCGTACATGGGTCCCTGGTACACAACATACTCAGGAGGTTCTTCTAATGCATAGGCACGGCGGGTGAGGTTTGCGAGCACGATCACAAAACCTCCCAGGTTGGTCGCTGTGGTCTCATTGTGAACGATGGGACCAGGCATCGTGGCTTGGTTTTGGGGGAAAGAGGTTGTGCTGTGTTGGGGCTAGTGTGCCCTTTTTATAGGGAAAGGGGACGGAGTCTTCCTCCGCACGCTTGCGATAGAGACGGGTTGGGTGTCGGTCACTGGCGCGTGATCGACGGGCTAGTCTGATAGGTTGGGCACCGTCCGCCGAAAGGCGTCGGGTCACTGTGGAGCTATCTTACGCGGGAAGCTTGACCGGGTTTTGGCTAAGGTCTGGTGGTCTGGTTAACCTAGGTTTATTGACCTGGCTAAGATAGGATTAGCCATGGTCAGCCTGGCTCTGATACCAAGTCTGTCACGACCAGAATTTTGGGATAATAATTTCCCAGAAAAAAGGCCTTTGTGCTCACCAGCCCCAGGATTACTGTTAGCTGATGAGGCACCAACTTGATACAAGAATTCCAAGCAAGGTACAAAAAAATATGTAGTACAAGACCATTGTGGTCTAGGAGTACAACATTTGGTTTCTAATGGTTGAGGGCGGAAGCGGTTGGATACATCTGCGCCTATGGGACTCCATTTCCCACAAGAACAGGTGACCAGGATAACTCTTATCTTCGCGAGGCTGCTATCGTCAATACGTAGGTTCCGAGGCTGTCACCGCGATGCTCATCTCCATGCGCGAAAATCTGGCCAAGACAATAGCCAGGGACAAGCCAGTGAGTACGTTTGAATGTACTCGCAAACATTAAGGACACGGGTACAATATAACAGGAGATAATCATGCTCCGAAATAATTATGATCACAACGTCTGCCAAGAAAGTCTGCGTTGCTCGCGTGCAGAGATAATAAGAACATGCAGTACGTGGGTGAGTACTATGAAAGTACTCGCAAATTAGCTCAAACATGCGATATAACAAATGTAAACACGATGCTTGAGAACAGATTAACAAGTGCAACCAGACATAGAGATAATGATGCATGGGAAACAAAGAGGAGTCGGGCGGTAGTCCTCCCGACATCCCAAAGTAAAATACTGGGGGCCAAGCGAGTGTCTGAATGACTCCTCGAGAGGAAAATGCAAGAGTAGCCATGCCGCAGTCGGGCGTCTGAGCGACACCACCTAAAGGGCTTATAAAAGATAAATAAACGACAAGCATGCCGCAGTCGGGCGTCTGAGCGACACCACCTAAAGGGCTTATAAAAGATAAATAAACGACAAGCATGCCGCAGTCGGGCGTCTGAGCGACACCACCTAAAGGGCTTATAAAAGATAAATAAACGACAAGCATGCCGCCGTCGGGCGTCTGAGCGACACCACAGAAAGGTCTTATAAAAGAATAATCACAGTGAATATCCAGGAGGTAGAACCATCCCAGGGATACTCAATAAAATACATAATGTAAATGGTTAGTCCATAATAATAACAAAATTAAAACATGATCCTCAGATGTCACAGGTCATAAACAAAAATCTAGTCTAGTCGTTTCTCCATCCGAAGACCGTCACTGAGTTCTAGCTAATTTGTTCTCCATCCGAATACCATTACTAAACTCTAGTTAAATCGTTCTCCATCCGAATACCGCTACTAGACTCAACTCAGACTGTGGTCCTTACCTATGAACATGGCTATCCAACAGGATATATCCTCTGCAGAGGAAGTACTATTTTCCCACAAGTAACGGATTTATTTAGTCCATCGGGACTAATTCCGCCTACGGCCTTTTAATTGAGAACACACCTGACCTGCACACACCAGCTTAACTCACCGGTGTCTGGAATCACCCACAACACCTGCCAAGCAAAACTCTAAGTGGGGAGGCTACAACCTCGACGTAGCATGGGATCAAAATTTCTATTCGCGCGCTCTAAGGGGTGCCCCCCTCTCGGTCCCAACCGGAAACACCCATGCCCCCGGACCAAGTGGCATGCCTACCGGAGGCCTCCGGTATCTTCCACTATGGCCTCTCTGTACGGTGTGTGCTTTGGTAAGGGGTTGACAACTTACTGAACCGTACCCTGTCTGCGACAGGGACAAGTGGTGGTACCAACAAAAAGGGAAGCTACTGATCAAGACTCGATTTACGACCGACTCAGGTGGTACAGGTATCCTCCAACAAAATTACCATTAGTGGAATAAATCACCACTCATCAAGCCTCACCATGCCATACCGGACATACTCGTCTCGACGAGGGACTAAGGACAAGCTTGTGTCTACCCAAGACCACGACTTTCCCGGCTTCCTTCCGGTATGCATGAGGAGCTCACGAGGATGATCCAAATCACTAGCGTATCCATTGCTGACCACAAAACAACTCCAAAGTGTACTCATGTACGAGACTTTATCGTTACATAGAGATAACGCATACTCCAAGCCAAATGGTGTTGTAATCGCATCAGAACACCACAACAAAATATTATGCCAGAGTTCAGAAATGCTTGCCTTCAAGAGTATGCAAAGGATGCACTTTTTGAAAGCTTTCTCTTCTCTCCATTATCCCTATTTTGCAAAATGTCCAAATAACAAATATTTCAACCACAGTACAAAAAGTTGTCTCAAATATTTTTGAAATAAATCTTAACATAAACTAGATGAAAATTGAGAGAGGTAGGAAAAAGAATCAACTCATTTGGAGTTTTCTTTTAAAAGTTATAGCTGGTCAAAGTCTGGTCAAAACTCTGTTTTTAATAAAACCAGAAAAAAGGAAAACGCTTTGAGGGGAATACGCTTTCGGGGTAGGGGAGACGTACTCCGTGGTTATACGTTTTCACTTAAACAGAGGAGACGGCACGCGGGTCACTGACAGTGGGTCCAGAGGGCCCACTGGTCAGGTTTGACCGTTCCCCCCCCCTCCCTCCTCTTCTCTGCCCGACGGGAGCGGGACTCCGGCGATCGCCGGCGACGAACGGCGGCTCCTCGAGGGCATCTGAGGGCAGGGATGGACTGGCCAGACCGAGGCGGTCCCCTTGGTGGTAGCTGGGTCGTCGGAGGTGGAAGGAATCGCCGGCGGCAAGCTCCGCGGCGGAGGGGGCTACGGTGGTGAAGTGGTTTTTGGGCTCCGGTGGTCTGCGATCAAGGCTGAGGTGCTGGGCAGCTCCGCTAGAGCAAGAGGAAGCGACTGGTGGCGTTGGATGGGCGGGGGAGTGGCTGGTTGCGACGTATCGCGCCGGAGCTTGGCGGCGGCCGCACTGGCCGGAGACGAGGAAGACGGCCACTTCGGGTCGATCCACTGCTTGGGGAGCGCTAGGAGGAACGTCTGAGGTTGCCTGAGGCCTTGAACGAGCTCGGGGGTCCCTTAAATAGGCGCTCGAGGCTGGACCGCGGCGGCTGAGGATAAGATCGCCGGCGACAGCCGTGCTGTAGCTGCAGAGCGACGTGGCGGCGACGAGCGCGTGCCGACGAGCTCCGGGATAAGACCGAGCTGTTCAAAGTGGCAGCTGGCGCGCTGGTGTGGTTTGGGCGATGCCGAACATGGCAGAGGCCGCTGCCGACGCCGGCGTGCCGCCAAGGGCTCTGCCAGCGGCGCTGCAGGGCGCCAGAGATGGCGTGGAGAGGGGGCGAGCTAGTGTGTGGTTCAGCGGTGGAGCAGGGGCCAGGGACGGGTCGCGTCGAGTGCGGCAGTGCGGCGCGGCGGCTCAGTGCGCGCGCATGCAAAACGTGCGCTCTGGGCGCGCCCAGAGCACGCACGGGACCTGCTCGACGAAATGCCAGGGCAGTCTAGAGCGCGAGGATGAGGTTGGCAATTAACAGGACTAGGATAGAGGCAACTAGGAGTTCAGAGGACAAGGTTGCTGGGTCATTGGAGCAAGTTCACAGTGCAAACTAGAAAACATGCCCCAAACTGACTGTGCACACCAAGTGCTCGACAGAATGCCAAATGCACTTAGGCAACTCTTGGAGTGGCCAAAGTCTCCAGATCAGGGTCTCTTTAGATGCAGAAGATGGTGGCAAGATCATATGGGCAAAACCAGAAACTTGTTAGTGCAAGATTTGCAAAACTCTGGTTTTGGACAGAAGGAAAAAGGGTTTATTGCATGCACTTCAAAACCTCCAATGAGTCCACTCTTCTGGACTTAAGGGTTTTGAAGGGAGGGCTACAAGTAGGAAAAAGGGTCATGGGCACCAGAGCAAAATAAAATAGAGTTGCAGTTCAAATCACCAAACTGGGCCAGAATGAAAAAGAGGTTGGTTCACTCAAATTTTTCAAAGATCATCATTGGGTTTTTGCATAAAACTCAATTATATGCATCTACTGACATCCCCAAACATTTGGAAGAATTTTTAAAGAAAGATTTAAATAGGTTGTAGTGCAAAAATGCCTAGTGGACCAGATTTGAAAAGTTGATGTAGAGCTCAAAATCTCCGTTAACCAAAAGATATCTTTGCATAAAAGTGATGTGGAAACCTCACATGACATCCCCAAATTTTGGTGAAAATTTTGAATGCATTTATCAAAAGTTTGCAGTGCAAAAAGGGGTTCCAAAATCAAAAGAAATCATTTTGAAAGAATAAAGCTCTGAGAAAACAAATCTTGCAAATTTAAAATCACTAAGGATAAATCTTGACAGAAATGGAAAAGTTTTATTTCCTGGCAACATTTTAATAAATAAAACAAGGTCAAAATTTTGGGGTGTCACACGGAGTTCCGCCGGACCGAGGTAGCCGAAGCCGCCGCCGTGCCAGTTTTTTTAACACCGTTCGGTTTATTTTTTTTCGAAACCCTAGATTTTTTTTTTAAATAGATCAATTTATTTTTTCGATTTAGTTAGTTAGTGAACGTTCACCGATCCGTTCGTTTTAACGAACGTGTTCGTCGGTTTGTCGCAGCTAACGAACGTCCATTCGTTTAACTGTTCGTCAGTTTTCTTTTTCGTCGGATTTTCCGCGATTATTCCAGATCGAGATTTCTGATCAGATTTTCGTTCTGGTTTATCTTTTAGCTCGTTTATCGGAATCAGGCGATTCAAGCGCCTAGAGTTTCGTCTCGAAATTCTCTTTCCGTTTAACCTATTCAAACAAGTTTTTGCTACTGTAAAATTTGACTTAGATCCAGATTAGTAAACGAAGCTTGTTTCTTTCGCCGTTTGACTTTCGTTGCTTCGTTTGATTCGATTCTTTTTGCAAACCGGAGTTCTTAAGTTGAACTTTCTGGTTAGATCTTTATTTGAGTTTTACCTGTGCATTAGATGAGTGCTTATTGTTTGCTTGTTTGTTTGCGATAGAGTACCCGGAGTGCGCCGCTTGCTACTTCGAATCTCTAGGTTTCACGGATCATCAGCAAGGCAAGTAACACTTTGATCATACCTCTTTTACTACCCAGTTTTATTACATTAGACCAATCCTCAAACATTGCATGATTAGGATCTAATTAAATTGTGGGTATTGGGAAGTAGTTGAGGTAGTACCTATTACCTGTTTATTATCAAACCTTCGAGAGTTACTTCTACGGTTGCTTATATTGCTATGCTATGCTAGTAGACATGGATTGGGTTTGAGTGTTACCATGAAAGATGTGAGATTGTTAATTAATGGTTAACCTTAAGGTGGCAACTAAAACTCACATCTGGGTGGATTGAGGTACCTGGGTATTCCAGGATTGCCTGTTTTCTTTTGGACCGCCACCCAGGTTCAAAGGGATCATGAGATTATTCATGCTAGAAACTTCCGTGTGCAGCCGCAAGCTATTATGAGCTCTAGCATAGTTGAGTAGGTTGTGTGAGCTCTTGAAGAGGTAGACTAGCAGATGTAGGTGGTACTGTCTACCCAGAGTAGAGAGTTAACGCTTCTGAAAGACTGTGTCTCGGTCATCCGTTTCTCAAACACCATGAAGTGCGAGAATCCCAATGGAGGAGATCGAGTCTTGTGGGGAAAAGCGCACAAACCTCTGCAGAGTGTATAAACTAATCATGGTTAGCCGTGTCCCCGGTTATGGACATCTTGAGTATCTAGTACTTGGATTTTCACATGAATCTCATCATGTTACTTTAATTAATTTTGTTGGGTTAATGATGATACTTAATTGGGATTGAGGATGCTGTCAACCATTCTCAATATTTAACAACCACCATGATAGTTAAATAAAATTTATTCCTTTGCAGTAGGGAAAATTGGCTTTTTGCAAAACTATAACCATAGAGCCTTCTACCAGCCATATATGCATGTAGTATAGTCTTATTATGTTCATTACTCTCTATGTGTTACATTGCCAGCATATTCCATGTGTTGACCCGTTTTCGGGCTGTGACTTTTCAGATGACGAGTAAGGTGCCTTAGGTCGTGGTCTTATACTCAGTGATGCCGTTGGAGTTGATGGACTCACTTATCTTCCAAGTTTTCCGCTGTTATCGTTTTAGATGGCCTTAAGCCATATTTGTCATACTTATTTCTCTCTTGAGATACTCGTTGTAATAAGTGTATGATTGCTACTCTGTTATAAATCCTCCAAGTACTGTGCGTGTCAGCATTACTGATCCAGGGATGACACTGGTGCACGGTAGATCAGACTGTTTGAGGTCTGGTCACTACACGAATCAATAAATTTGGGTTGAATACTCTACCCTCGAAAACTGTTGCGATCCCCTATACTTGTGGGTTATCACCCTCCATTAACTTGAAGTAGAGGACGAGCCCCACCGTCAGGCTGTGGATGCGAGCAAATGTCTTCCATCCACGACGAAGATACACAACATAAGGGGCGGGGAAGTCGACGTCGACCCGCGTGCCACCGGTCCCGCAGCCCCCCATGTGCAATATGAGGGTCTGGGGCGGATCAAGCTCCATCTCCTGAGCGAAGGGGGTGGGGAGACGGAGACGACGACGTGGTGGCCGTCGTAGCCGGATGAAGATCTCGCGGGGCCGGTCCCCGACATGACCCTCCATCGCGGGAGGCACCACTGGTGGAGGCGCGGCCGCCACGCCACCTCATCCCCCTCTCCCCCGGCCGCCGCGCCGACCTCGGCCAAGCCCCCTCCCCCTTCCTCTTGCGGCTGGCTCTGCCGCCGCGGGCTCATGGGAAGGAGGGGCGCACTGACGAGCAGCAACCCTTGCCGCCACCGTCGAAGGCCCAGCACCTCCTCTCGCCATGGCAGATGGGAGAAACAAACACAGGTGAAGGAGGATGGGTGCTAAAGGAATGTGGGACGACGCCCTCCCTCCCCCTACTTATAAAGGGGCGAGGTCGGGGCTCGGCCGCCCTACTCAGCCAATCCAGCCATCAAAGGCGCAGGGAATCAGGACCGACCCGCCGCCCCAATCAGCGACGGCCCGGTTTCCCGCCTCCACCGCCCGCCACTTGCAAGAAGGACGCGTGGCGGGCGAGCAGGGTCGAGAGGACAAGCGAGGCGACCGTTCCCCGCCCCGTGATCAGGGGGCGTGGGCGCCTTGAAGACCGCGACCCGAGTCCATCCAGTAAATGAGCCGCGCCTCCACGCCTCCCTCTTTTATGGGGAAGGCGCGAGCCGCCTCTTTACCATGATGTGACGCATGCATGCGGAAACCGCCCCACGCATGACCCCCACGTCACGCACGACCCTCCACGTCGCGCGCAGGTTGTGGGGAAGCAAGCAGATGGAAAATTACTGCGGTAGAATCCGCCCCTCCTGCCCGCGCACCGTTTTGGGACTGGCCCAACAACGTCTCGCGCTTATGTGTGGCCCAGGCCTGGGGGCTCCTGTCGGTGTACAAAAGTAGGGGCGGTCCCTTTGACCCCTTTACTTGTGCACGGACAATCGGAGCCGCGCCCACGGCCACACTAAGCAGAGCAGAAGGAGGGAAGCCGGAGAGATGCCGAAGCACAAGATAGCCAAGGAAACGCCAAGACCAAAGATACCAAAGAGTGAGAGGGCGAGGTGGACTCCCCCGGCAAGATCCTTGCCAGGGTAGGCCTCCGCGGCCCCGGCAAGAACCTTGCCGGGGCAACTTGCCCAAACACCAACAGAGCGAGCCGCCCTTGAGCCCACGGGTTCCAACCCAACCAACTACGATTGGACCAGGGCTCGGGAGGCACCTCCGTGGTGGCATGCAGATCTTTGTCAAGACCATAGATATATGAGATCAGATGAGGACCAGAAGATGGCGACCCTCGGCGGGATCCCTGCCGAGGAGATCCACACTTGCCGGGGACGACTGCAACACCATGGCAAGACCCTTGCCGGGCCCCCGGCAAGGCCCTTGCCGAGGGCATCAGCGGGGCCACAGCCAGGCTCGCGTCAATCGAAAATCCATCGCCGTCCCCAAGCAGCTGCTAGCTCAACCGGCTGGGCAGGCACCTGCGTGGCGACGGGCGGCCTCTACACCAACTCAGCAAGCACCTGCGTGGTAGCATGCAGATCTTCGTGAAGACCCTACCACCACGCCACCTCAGCTGCCTGCCTGCCTACATGGTGCCGCATGCATCGCTGGCCAGGGCGCGTGTCGAAGCGAAGAGGAGCGGCGACGGACGGGATGGGCCTCGCTCCCGTCCCCGATAAAGCTAAGGGACACCTAAGCTACGCATTAAATGCGTCTTGTCCTGTAACACGAGCGATAAGCTCGCAGCACAGTAGGCCTTTCCACCTCCTGTGTGCCACTGTGGCAGCCCCTTCTGACTATAAAAGGAGGCCCTTGGCATACTGGATAGGGATTCGGCTCTTTGGAACTACACAGCCACCATAGCTAGTTCGAGAGCTCAAGAACACTCAATACATCCACCAAAGCAGGACTAGGGTTTTACGCATCCTCGCGGCCCAAACCTGGGTAAACGATCCTTGTGCTGACTGTTAATCCTGCTCTTCTCACAACCCCGCGCCCCGGCAACCGTAGTAGGGATTCTTGTGATCCCATAGGTGTCGTTTCCCACCGACAGCAAGCACTTATCTCAATCTCCACTCAAAATAAGGACGATATTAGAATACCACACCGGCCATTCTAGATATATTCTTAGGGCGATAGATAAATATCGGCCATTACCATGAGGTCCATGTAGAGTTCACCCACAAAAGCATGAATAGCCAAAATAAACAAATGAAATGGCAATAAAATATTTCGGCCCCTTTGTATTAGCAACAAAAATGTAACTAACCAAATGCATAGTTATTTGGTAATACCCTCTCATGATATAGAAAATTATGTTGCATCCATGGATCAAAATAAATCCATGGATGATAATTGATCATACCTAGGGATGAATTCCATGACAAAGGCATCAATGGCATGGTTGAAGAAAATGGATGATGTGCTAACCGAAGATTTTTGATGTTGTGATGCACATCTTCAGCTTAATTATTTGTTGCTTCCATCCTTCTCTTTCTTCACTTTTATTGTACTTGTTGCAATAGAAGCACGCACATCATTTTTTTATGAATGATCCTCTTGGGAACCCATGCCATGTTCTTCTGTCTCAGCTCTTGTGCACTAAGATTTTATAATTCCTTCTTTTGCCAATACGTTAAGCCGAGTGGGCATCTCGGCTGCGATTCTGTTTTGACCAATGGCAATTCCTTTTTGGCCTAATGCACTCTAAACTTCTTTTCTTCATATTTGGCACTTTGACTCTCAATAATTGGTTGCTTTGTCTCATTGCCTTTAGTAGCCAATGTCCACACTTTCATTGGCTCTTTCTCATTTGAGATCAAATCTGAAGCAGCACCCTTACGACCATCTCTTTTAACGCGGTAAACTTGTTTGACCACCTCTTTCTTGTTCCATGGGGTCCGGACCGATTCCTTATGATTGAAACGGTCTTTGACATGTGATTGTTCAAATGTTGATCTTCTCGGAGCTGCATAATATTGGTGAGATGGTCTAAAATAAGATGGAGAATGTTCCCTTGTATCATACCTGTCCCATGATGGATATGGATCTATATGAGCATAGGGAGGTATCCACGGCATTGGCATTGGCGTCCCAAAATAAGGATATGAATATGTTGCATTAAAATTCTCACTTTGCCAATACTGATCCTCGAATTTGCGCCTTGGGGGTGATCTTGGTTTCTTTTCATGATTGGGCCGATAAGCATTCTTATCTTCACTCTTCTTTTGATATTTATCCAATAGTTTAGCGAATGTGATTTTTGATCTCTTACACTTGCGCTTATTTCGTCCTTTGTTTTCTTTTGGTTTGCTTACATCGATCATTGGATTTGCTTGCCGGCCCCAGTCCTTGGCATCTCCATTGTAGATTCGATGGAATTCGAGCCCTCAAGATTATGTTCATTATGCTCTTCAACAACTTCTTTATTTGAAAGCTTAATCCCATCACCTGCAGTTTTTACCTTCTCTTTAAATGGACCGGCTTGAAGCAGCCGATGCAAAAACTTTCTGCATTGGGACCAATCGGAATAGACTGGTCATCTCTTGGTGTCTCAACAAATTTCAATCGTCCTTTATCAATGGCCGATTTAACTATTTGACAAACATATTGCAATCCTCAAAATTATGCTTGAAAGAATCATGCAACTTACAATACATTCGTCCTTGAATTGACGGCTTGCCATGGTGATCAAGAATTCTTATGTAATTATTTTTCAGCAACAAATCAAATATTTGATCACACATGCTTGAATTGAAGGTGCACTTTTTATTTTCTAGCCGATCTTGCCATGAGAACGGCTTTGGAATTAAGAAAACGAATGGTTCAGATTTTGCATCACACCATTCGGCTATGCATTGTGTTTTGCACTCTATCTCCGATGTCTTTGGGTAAGATATTATATTAGCATCGGTTTTCTCAAAAGAATTTAACCTTGGCTTTAAATTTCTAAAACGAAAATAGTTAGAACATACATGTCTCAATTGAGACCAAGTGCAAGCCAAGTATGAAATAAACAAAGCTACCCAAATAGATATGAACATTAGATAAATCAATGGGGAAAGCTTTGGCTGCAACAATAAGTCATTATCAGTCTTTATAAATGGCACAATTGGTTGACCGATATGTTCAACAACAATTTTATTGCTAACAAGTAAATTACTGATAACCCACAAGTATAGGGGATTGCAACAGTTTTCGAGGGTAGAGTATTCAACCCAAATTTATTGATTCGACACAAGGGGAGCCAAAGAATATTCTCAAGTATTAGCAGTTGAGTTGTCAATTCAACCACACCTGGTAACTTAATATCTGCAGCAAAATATTTAGTAGCAAAGTAGTATGGATGTAACGGTAACGGTAAAGTAACTAAGCAAAGAGCAATATGTGAAAAGCTCGTAGGCATTGGATCAGTGATGGAGAATTATGTCGAATGCGATTCCTCATGCAATAGTTATAACATAGGATGACACAGAACTAGCTCCAGTTCATCAATGTAATGTAGGCATGTATTCCGAATATAGTCATACATGCTTATGGAAAAGAACTTGCATGACATCTTTTGTCCTACCCTCCCGTGGCAGCGGGGTCCTATTGGAAACTAAGGGATATTAAGGCCTTCTTTTAATAGAGTACAAGACCAAAGCATTAACACTTAGTGAATACATGAACTCCTCAAACTACGGTCGTCACCGGTAAGTATCCCGATTATTGTCACTTCGGGGTTAACGGATCATAACACATAATAGGTGACTATAGACTTGCAAGATAGGATCAAGAACTCACATATATTCATGAAACATAATAGGTTCAGATCTGAAATCATGGCACTCGGGCCCTAATGACAAGCATTAAGCATAGCAAAGTCATAGCAATATCAATCTCAGAACGTAATGGATACTAGGGATCAAACCCTAACAAAACTAACTTGATTACATGGTAAATCTCATCCAACCCATCACCGTCCAGCAAGCCTACAATGGAATTACTCACGCACGGCGGTGAGCACCATGAAATTGTTGATGGAGGAAGGTTGATGATGACGACAGGGACAGATTCCCCTCTCCGGAGCCCGAACGGACTCCAGATCAGCCCTCCCGAGAGAGATTAGGGCTTGGCGGCGGCTCCGTATCGTAAAACGCGATGAATCCTTCTCTTTGATTTTTTTTTCTCCCCGAACGTGAATATATGGAGTTGGAGTTGAGGTCGGTGGAGCACCAGGAGGCCCATGAGGCAGGGGGCGTGCCCAGGGGGGTAGGCGCGCCCCCCACCCTCGTGGACAGGGTGTGGGCCCCCTGGCCTTGATTCTTTCGCCAGTATTTTTTATATATTCCAAAAATATTCTCCGTGAATTTTCAGGTCATTCCGAGAACTTTTATTTCTGCACAAAAATAACACCATGGCAATTCTACTGAAAACAGCGTCAGTCCGGGTAAGTTCCATTCAAATCATGCAAGTTAGAGTCCAAAACAAGGGCAAAAGTGTTTGGAAAAGTAGATATGTTGGAGACGTATCAACTCCCCCAAGCTTAAACCTTTGCTTGTCCTCAAGCAATTCAGTTGACAAACTGAAAGTGATAAAGAAAAACTTTTACAAACTCTGTTGCTCTTGTTGTTGCAAATATGTAAAGCTAGCATTCAAGTTTTCAGCAAAGATTATGGACTAACCATATTCACAATAACATTTAGATCTCATGTTTACTCATATCAATGACATAATCAACTAGCAAGCAATAATAATAAATCTCGGATGACAACACTTTCTCAAAACAATCATAATATGATATAACAAGATGGTATCTCGCTAGCCCTTTCTGAGACCGCCAAACATAAATGCAGAGCACCTCTGAAGATCAAGGACTGAATAAACATTGTAATTCAAGGTAAAAGAGATCCAGTCATAGTCATACTCAACATAAACTAATAATAATGCATGCAAATGACAGTGGTGCTCTTCAGCTGGTGCTTTTGAATAAGAGGATGATGACTCAACATAAAATAAATAGATAGGCCCTTCGCAGAGGGAAGCAGGGATTTGTAGAGGTGTCAGAGCTCGATTTTGAAGCAGAGATGAATAATATTTTGAGCGGCATACTTTCATTGTCAACATAACAACCTAGAGATCTCGATATCTTCCATGCTACACACATTATAGGCGGTTCCCAAACAGAATGGTAAAGTTTATACTCCCCCGCCACCAACAAGCATCAATCCATGGCTGGCCCGAAACAACGGGTGCCTCCAACTAACAACAGTCCTGGGGGAGTTTTGTTTGCAATTATTTTGATTTGGTTTAAGCATGGGACTGGGCATCCCGGTGACCAGCCATTTTCTCGTGAGTGAGGAGCGGGGTCCACTCCTCTTGAGAATAACCCACCTAGCATGGAAGATACAGACAGCCCTAGTTGATACATGAGCTATTCGAGCATACAAAACAGAATTTCATTTGAATGTTTAGAGTTTGGCACATATTAATTTACTTGGAAAGGCAGGTAGATACCGCATATAGGAAGGTATAGTGGACTCATATGGAATAACTTTGGGGTTTATGGAAGTAGATGCACAAGCAGTATTCCCTCTTAGTACAAGTGAAGGATAGAAAAAGACTGGGAAGCGACCAACTAGAGAGCGACAACAGTCATGAACATGCATTAAAATTAATAAACATTGAGTGTATGCATGAGTAGGATATAATCCACCATAAACATAAATATCGTGGAGGCTATGTTGATTTTGTTTCAACTACATGTGTGAACCTGTGCCAAGTCAAGCCACTTGAATCATTCAAAGGAGGATACCACCCTATCATACCACATCACAACCATTTTACTAGCATGTTGGCACGCAAGGTAAACCATTAGAACCTCCTAGCTGATTAAGCATGGCATAAGCAACTATAATCACTTTGTCATTGCAAACATGTTTCATTCATAATAGGCTGAATCAGGAACGATGAACTAATCATATTTAAAAAAACAAGAGAGGTCGATTTCATACCAGCTTCTCTCATCTCCATCAGTCCATCATATATGGTCATTATTGTCTTTCACTTGCACGGCCGAACGGTGTGATAATAATAGTAGTGCACGTGCATTGGACTAAGCTGGAATCTGCAAGCATTCAATACAAGGGAGAAGACAAGGTAATATGGGCTCTTTGTTAGATCAACAATAATGCATATAAGAGCCACTTCAACATTTTCATTATGGTCTTCTCCTCTCGACCCCAAAGAAAAGAAAAGAATAAAACTATTTACACGGGAAAGCTCCAAACAAGCAAAAAGAAGAACGAGAAATCTTTTTGGGTTTTCTTTTTAATTACTACTACTACAGGCATGGAAAGTAAACTAGCTAAAAGCTACAACTAATTTTTTTTGGTTTTTCTTAAGGTTTTTCAAACACACAAGAAGAAAGCGAGAAAAAGGAAAATAAACTTAGCATGGATAGTACAATGAAAAAGTATGAGCACCGACAACAGGAATGAGTGTGTGAACATGAATGTAATGTCGGTGAGAAATACGTACTCCCCCAAGCTTAGACTTTTGGCCTAAGTTGGTCTATGCCCAAGGATCAAAGTGGCCTTCTCCAGTGTACTGAGGAGGATCCTCGGGGTGCCACTGGTTAGCGAGCTCCTCCGGATCCCACTGATAAATAGACTGTCGATAAGGGTCCAGGGGTGGCTCCGGCTCAGGCTCTGGAACTGGTGTCAGGCTCCAGTACGCATAAATGGCCTCCGGCAGGATGAGGTATGTGCCTGAAAATATGTCAAACAAAGAGGGCGCGGGCAAGGTAATAATGTCACAATAATTTTTATCAAATATTAATTTATACTTAAGCATCTTCTTCTTATCTTTAACAATAAAGTCATGTGCTACCATACTCCTATAATCTAGAAAGACGGGAGGCAGCAACTTTTCTTCTTTCTCATAAAACCTAATGGGTATATTAAAGTGTGCAGCAAGGTGCGAGGCAAAGATGCCACCGAGGATGGGGCCCTTTGTACGGTTCAGGCTTAATCATTTAGCAATAATAGCGCCTAGACTGAAAATTGTATCATGAAACAAAGCATGGCGCAAAATAACAATATCAGGAGCACTAAGATTTCCACTGTTCCCGCGACCAATCAAACATCTACTAGCAAATATTGCAAAGTAACGTAGAACAGGAAAATGTATGCTAGTAATTCTTGCACCAGAAACTTTCCTCATTTCCCCTACAGCAATTTCATTAATAAATCCCTCCACATCATTACGGTGTGGTTCCTCTATGCTGCCCTCAAAGGGTATCTTGCATACCCGACAAAAATCATATAAGGTCATCTCCTTAAATTCATCATATAAATGAAACTCCACTGAAGGTGGTGATCTCCTAGCATGGAAATGAAAATTTTGCACAAAAATATTAGTGAGTAAGAGATACTGTTCGCGCTGATCACGGAGGAAGTCGGTGAGGCCTGCATTCTCAGCCAAATAATAGAAATCGTCATGAATCCCGGCTGCTCTCAAGAAATCATCACAAGGCCATTCACACAGACGAACTTCCGTGGTGCGAGGAAGATTATATTTGGGCTTCTTATTCTCTTCACTTTGCTTACCCTTCGAGCTTCGGCTCAAAGAGCCCCTAAATAATCTCTTCATCATTTTCTGAAAATTTCTGAAATTTTTAGTGACTCAAAATAAAAGTGAACCAAACTCAACAAAGTTGATAGCAACTACTCCCATAAGTGCCTAGAGACTATATCATGCATTAAAAGTACTTGGGACCAAATAAATTTGACATGCAAGCTCAAGAATAGGGTCACCTCAGCAGCAAAAATTTGCAATAAATAAAGCACTAGAACAAAAACTAATTGGACCATTGGAGGAGTCACATACCGAAGAACAATCCCCCAGAAGCAGTTTTGTGAATGGAGCTTTGAGCAAGGAGATCGAAAATGGCAGCAAAACGAGCTAGAACACGAGTTTGAGCCGTGTGGTGATTTTTTCTGGAGGAAGACGAAGTGTGTGGGTGCTAGAATAAGTGGAGAGGGGCCACATGGGGCCCACGAGGCAGGGGGAGCGCCCAGGGGGTGGGCGCGCCCTGCACCCTCGTAGCCAGGTGGTGGCTCCCCCTGGTGTGTTCTCAGTGCCAAATATTCTTAAATTTTCTACAAAAAATTATATGTCAATTTCGGGACATTTGGAGAAGTCTTATTTTCGGGGTATTTTTTTATTGCAAGGATAATTCAAAAAACAGACAAAAAATACTATTTTTACTTTATTTAATCTAAATAACAGAAAGTAAAAGGAGGGTACAGAAGGTTTTGTGCTTTCTAACTTCATCCATCTCATGCTCATCAAAAGGAATCCACTAACAAGGTTGGTCAAGTCTTGTTAACAAACTTATTCTGAATCGCATGGAACCAGAGAATTTTCGAATAGCACTAGGTTACCTCAACGGGGATATGCACGTCCCCAATAATAAGAATATCATATTTCTTCTTGACAGTAGGAAGAGGAAATTCAAAACCTCCAATAGTAATCGTTGGAATTTTTCCAATAGAATTGATACTGTGGACTTGAGGTTGTTTCCTCGGAAAGTGTACCGTATGCTCATTACCATTAACATGAAAAGTGACTTTGCCTTTGTTTCAATCAATAGCAGCCCCTGCAATATTCAAAAAGGGTCTACCAAGGATAATCGACATACTATCGTCCTCGGGAATATCAAGAATAACAAAGTCCGTTAAAATAGTAACGTTTGCAACCACAACAGGCACATCCTCACAAATACCGACAGGTATAGCAGTTGATTTATCAGCCATTTGCAAAGATATTTTAGTAGGTGTCAACTTATTCAAATCAAGTCTACGATATAAAGAGAGAGGCATAACACTAACACCGGCTCCAAGATCACATAAAGTTGTTTTAACATAGTTTCTTTTAATGGAGCATGGTATAGTTGGTACTCCTGGATCTCCTAGTTTCTTAGGTATTTCACCTTTAAAAGTATAATTAGCAAGCATGGTGGAAATTTCAGCTTCCGGTATCTTTCTTTTATTTGTAACAATATCTTTCATATACTTAGCATAAGGATTCATTTTAAGCATATCAGTCAAACGCATACGCAAAAACATAGGTCTAATCATTTCAGCAAAGCGCTCAAAATCCTCATCATCCTTTTTCTTGGATGGTTTAGGAGGAAAAGGCATGGGTTTCTGAACCCATGGTTCTCTTTCTTTACCGTGCTTCCTAGCAACAAAGTCTCTCTTATCATAACGTTGATTGTTTGATTGTGGGTTATCAAGATCAACAGTCGGTTCAATCTCTACATCATTATTATTGCTAGGTTGAGCATCAACATGAACATCATCATTAACATTATCACTAGGTTCATGTTCATCACCAAATTGTGTTTCAGCATCAGAAATAGAAATATCATTGGGATTCTCAGGTGTATCAACAACAGGTTCACTAGAAGCATGCAAAGTCCTATCATTTTTCTTTTACTTCTTTTTAGAAGGACTAGGTGCATCAACATTAGTTCTCTGAGAATCTTGCTCAATTCTCTTAGGGTGGCCCTCAGGATACAAAGGTTCCTGAGTCATTTTACCCCCTCTAGTCATAACTCTAACAGCATTATCATTTTTCTTATTGTTTAGTTCATTGAGAAAATCATTCTGAGCTTTAAGCACTTGTTCTACTTGAGTGGTAACCATAGAGGCATGTTTACTAATGAGTTTAAGTTCACCTTTAACTCTAGACATGTAATCACTCAAGTGTTCAATCATATAAGCATTACATTTCAATTGTCTACCAACATAAGCATTGAAGTTTTCTTGTTTAACAATAAAATTATCAAACTCATCTAAGCATTGGCTAGCAGACTTATAACGAGGAATATCACCTTCATCAAATCTATAGAGAGAACTTACCTTTACTACCTGTGTCGGGTTATCAAGACCATGTATTTCTTCAATAGGTGGTAAATTCTTAACATCTTCAGCTTTAATACCTTTTTCTTTCATAGATTTCTTTGCCTCTTGCATATCTTCAAGACTGAGAAATAGAATACCCCTATTCTTCGGAGTTGGATTAGGAGTTGGTTCAAGAATTGTCCAATCATTCTCATTAGTCAACATATTATTCAATAGCAATTCAGCTTGATCAACAGTTCTTTCCCTGAAAACACAACCAGCACAACTATCCAGGTGGTCTCTGGAAGCATCGGTTAGTCCATTATAAAGGATATCAAGTATTTCATTTTTCTTGAGAGGATGATCAAGCAAAGCATTAAGTAATTGGAGAAGCCTCCCCCAAGCTTGTGGGAGACTCTCTTCTTCAATTTGCACAAAATTATATATTTCCCTTAAGGCAGCTTGTTTCTTATGAGCGGGGAAATATTTAGCGGAGAGGTAATAAATCATATCCTAGGAACTACGCACACAACCAGGATCAAGAGAATTAAAACATGTTTTAGCATCACCCTTTAATGAGAACGGAAATAATTTAAGGATATAGTAGTAACTAGTTTTCTCATCATTAGTGAATAGGGTGGCTATATCATTTAGTTAAGTAAGATGTGCCACAACAGATTCAGATTCATAGCCATAAAAAGGATCAGATTCAGCCAAAGTAATTATCTCAGGGTCGACAGAGAAATCATAATCCTTATCGGAAATACAGATAGGTGAAGTAGCAAAAGCAGGGTCATATTTCATTCTAGCATTCAAAGACTTTCCTTTCAGCTTAGCTAATAATTTCTTAAGATCATATCTATCATTGCAAGCAAGAAAATCTCTAGCAGTTTCTTCATCCATAACATAACCCTCAGGCACAAAAGGCAATTCATATCTGGGGGAGAATCTTCATCATCACTTTCATCAATATTATCAGTTTCAATAATTTCATTCTCTCTAGCCCTAGCAAGTTGTTCATCAAGAAATTCACCTAATGGCACAGTAGTATCAAGCATAGAAGTAGTTTCATCAGAAGTATCATGCATAGCAGAAGTGGCATCATCAATAACATGCGACATATAAGAATTAATAGCAGAAGCAGGTTTAGGCATCGCAAGCTTACTCAAAACAGAAGGTGAATCAAGTGCGGAGCTAGATGGCAGTTCCTTACCTCCCCTCGTAGCTGAGGGAAAAATCTTAGTTCTTTCATATTTCAAGTTCCTCATAGTGATCAGCAGATATAAATCCCAAGTGACTCAAAGAATAGAGCTATGATCCCCTGCAACGGCGCCAGAAAATAGTCTTGATAACCCACAAGTATAGGGGATCGCAACAGTTTTCGAGGGTAGAGTATTCAACCCAAATTTATTGATTCGACACAAGGGATGTCGGTGTCAAAACTGGCAGGTCTCGGGTAGGGGGTCCCGAACTGTGCGTCTAGGATCGATGGTAACAGGAGACGGGGGACACGGTGTTTACCCAGGTTCGGGCCCTCTCTATGGAGGTAATACCCTACTTCCTGCTTGATTGATCTTGATGAATATGAGTATTACAAGAGTTGATCTACCACGAGATCGTAATGGCTAAACCCTAGAAGTCTAGCCTATGACTATGGTAATGTGTATGTGTATATGGCAATGAATGTTTTTTATCCGGACTATGCTTCCCGGTTTATATAGACACCGATGGGATCTAGGGTTTACATGGAGTCGGTTACATAAGAAGGAATCTTCATAGTTGGTCGCCAAGCTTGCCCTCCACGCCAAGTAGAGTCCAATCCGGACACGGTGCTGTCTTCGGACTTCATGTCTTCGTAGCCCATCAGTCCAGCCCATGGATAACAGGCCGGACGCCCGAGGACCCCTTAGTCTAGGACTCCCTCAGTAGCCCCTGAACCTGGCTTTCAATGACGAGAGTCCGGCGCGCAGATTGTCTTCGGCGTTGCAAGACGGGTTCCCCTTTTTCCGAACTCCAAGATAGTCTTCGGATGTGATGATTGTATCTGGATCTGTCACACACACCATACACAACCGCAGAGAGAATATAATATTTGCATGAATCTAATCTATTGATAGCTTTTTTCCAACACGACATCACGTCCGTCCGGTCACAATTTCGAACCGTTTTTCTTCTGCCATCCCACGTTGCTATCGGCACGTCTTGTCGAAACAGAGATCGTGTCCCCTTATTGAGGGATTCTCATCAATGCGGGCATGGGTAACTCAACCGTGCCGTTTATACAGCCCTTGGGAACAGGCGAATCCTAAGGCGAGTGAGGAGGCGTTTAATTTGCTGCCTTTATAAGGGGACAAGGATTCCCCCTTCCTCTTCTCACGCCCTCTCTCCGTCTCTGCCTTTCCGATCTCAAGCTCCATCGCCCAAGTTTTCATCTCCTTTCCACTCAAGCAACCATGTCCGGATCCGGTGGTCAGGGCAAGTGGATGGTCTCCTCCGTCAAGGAGGAGGACATTACTGAGCTCCGGGCGGCCGGATATTTGGCGAAGGAGATCGCCCATCGTCTGCCGGCCGAGGGACAAGCTGTTCCCACGCCGGAGCCCACAGAGAGGGTAGTATTCATCCCCCTTTTCTTCCGCGGGCTGGGGTTTCCACTTCACCCTTTCGTCCGCGGGCTGATGTATTATTACGGGATAGATTTCCATGATCTATCCCCGAATTCCTTCCTCAACATCTTGGCGTTTATCATCGTGTGTGAGGCCTTCCTCCGCATCCATCCCCACTTCGAACTGTGGCTCAAAGTCTTCAACGTGAAGCCGAAGGTGGTGGATGGCCAGCACGCGGAGTGCGGAGGAGCCATGGTGAGCAAGCTATCCAACGTCTCCTGGCCCAAAGGAACTTTTGTGGAGACAGTAAAGGAATGGCAGAAGTAGTGGTTCTACATCACAGAACCTCGCGGCACCACCTGGGCCGCAGCTGCCGAATTCTGCTCCGGAGCTCCCATGCGACTCACCACCTGGGTCGAGAAGAGTCCGGACTGGTGTTCTCCTGATGAGCTGATAGCGCTGCAGACGCGTGTCCAAAGCATGGTGACTAAGAGCGTCAAGCTCGTTGACGTCATCCAGGTGATGCTAGTCCGCCGGATGCTTCCGTGCCAGCGCCGAAGCCGCCCTTTGTGGGAGTTCAATTCGAAGAAGCACCAGACCATGAAAAGGCTCTTCGAGACATCTCACGAAGGGGCCTGGAAGTTGCTCTTTAAGGGCAACGAGAAGCCACCGGCCACGGACTCAGACCGTGGTCATAATTGCAAACACCCAGTCAGCGAGGTATGTTACTTTTGACGTATTCCCCGCTTTAAATGCTTCGAGGATGATGTTTGAGATTTTAGTATTGCTCTCTTAGGACTGGGTGGAGAGGGCGAAGCAGATCCAGTGTCCGGCTCCGCTGCCCAAAGAACCGGTCATCCCGCACCTGGCGAAGATGCTGGTCCCGGTGCCATACACGGCGCCGGAGAAGAAGGCCAAGGGGGCCAAGAGCGGCCCCCGTCGCAAGGGCACTTCGGACGCGACGTCCGAAGACGACGAGGCCCATTCCTCTGTCCCCGAGGACAATGACGAGGAAGAGGGGGAGGAGGAGGAAAACAACCCTCCTCCCGAGGAGAAGAAGAAGAAGAGGGCGGCCTCGGCACATCCGGAGGCGGAGGCGCCCAAAAAGGGGAAGGGCGCCCCAGCGGTTAATACCGTGTGGGACGTTGACAGTAGTCCGGAACGACGCCCCCGCGCTAAGCCCCAGGCCGCATCGTAAGTGACATGGCTTATTTGTGTGCACATCCAGCCCTTTCTCTTTATTTTAACATGGTTAACTACAATATTGCAGTCCGGCCCATGACCTTGTCCAGCGATCCTCATCTGAAGGTTCGTTGGCTCCGTCGGAGATGGCGAGTGTCAGGACCGGTTTTCCAATAAAACCTTTATTGAGAAACCGACCCTTTTATCGGACCAGTATAGAAAAATCCTTCTTACTGGTAGACAAATCCTTGATACAGAAATCCAGAAGTACTAAATATAATACAGGGTTGAGCTGAGGCTGCTCAACAATTTATTACAAGCACGCCGGTATTATTCATAAAGGCGGATATGACACAAGGGGTATGGTGGCATAACTACTGACTCGTAATAAAAGTGGTGGTGGATATGTCACAGTGAAGTGGGTGACATGACTCCTAGATCTTACAACTCATCGAGCGCCGGAGTGAGGCTCGATGACTTTTATTCTGGGTAGCGGAAGCGTATATAATACAAGTGACCATTTCCAGGATCGCACGGGACTGACTGGGACTCCTTTAGGTGTCGGACTAGCTATCGAACTCTTCATCCATAAGATCGCCTTCGTCAACATCTGGCCAAATCAACAAGCCAGGTGAGTACTATGAAAGTACTCGCAAGACAGTTTGGACATAAGATATAACAAATGCAAACATGATGCACATGAGCAGATTAGTAATGCGCACTCAGATAATAAAATTTGCACTGCATGGTAAATAAAAAGGAAGTCGGGCGGTAGTCCTCCCGAAATCCCAATGAAATAACTGAAGACCGATCGAGTGTCTGAAGCGACGCCTCGAAAAGGTAAAAATAAATTAACAACGCCGCAGTCGGGCGTCAAGGCGACACCACATAAAGGGCTTATATTGGAATGTAAATGACAGTGCTTGCCACAGTCGGACGTCTGAGCGACATCACATAAAGGGCTTATATCAAAACTAAATAACAAGAGTGCCACAGTCGGACGTCTGAGCGACATCACATAAAGGGCTTATATCAAAAGTAAATAACAAGAGTGCCACAGTCGGACGACATCACATAAAGGGCTTATATCGAAAGTAAATAACAAGAGTGCCACAGTCGGACGACATCACATAAAGGGCTTATATCGAAAGTAAATAACAAGAGTGCCACAGTCGGACGTCTGAGCGACATCACATAAAGGGCTTATATTTCATTATTCGAAATTCAAGTAGCTTATGAATTTAAATCATCTCAAGAAAATACTCAGGTACGTAATAATAAAATGGTTAGTCCATCCACAGGAATAACATTCAACCTGGTTTACCACTCATGTTTGTTCACCGGGGATTTTCACTGAGACTGACACAGAGACTGACGCTGAGTCGGACGTTGAGATTGATATTGATACTGATATGGATATGTTGACCAAAATCCTTGACCACGGACACGGTTACTCGGATGGGTTTTGACTCTGTAGAGTTTGTACTTTTAACCACAGCCAACGGATTTCAGTAGTCACAAGAGACTAGTTCCGTTTACGGTATTTTAGGAGAAACACATCTAACCAGTACACACCCATTCCACCTTCCGCTGCCAGGAATCACCCTAGGCAACGTTCAAGAAAAACTTTAAGACGGGGAGGCTACAACCTCGCGTAGCATGGGATCAAATTTATATCACGCGCTCTAAGGGGTGCCCCCCTCTTGGTCCCAACCGGAAACACCCATGCCCCCTGACCAGATGACTGGATTTAATCCAGGGCCATGGAACCCTCATCACGGCCCCTCTATTTGGTGTGTACATGGAAAGAGGTTTGCAACTTACTAAACCGTATTCTTTGCAGAAAACATGTGGTAGCACGAAAAGGGGACGGACGGTAACGTGGCTCGGTCCACGTTGACGCCGGAGTTTAACGGTTGACATAAGACTGGCATGCTTCAACAATACCATCTTACCACCTTTCATGTCACCACATGACCAGGTTATCTCCCATCAAAAGATTACATCAAGTTTCGAAGCATACTGGTAGTTGCCTTGCATGCAATATAACACTCACTGACGCTCTTATAAACATGCCATGCACTAACTATTCAAGCAAACATGCAACACACTCATCATATCAAAGGTTCAAACATGCTTGCCTGGTTCGGAGTAGTCGGAGTCTAGCTCGGCGAAGTTCGCGGTTCATGGTGTCTTTCCGCGAAAAGGTAAAAATTTCAAATAAATACTATAAAAAACTAGACAAAAATATAAAACTGACAGAAAAAGAATCAACCAAAAAGCATCTTTTGTTTAAAAGATATAAAGGTTTTAGTCCAAGGACTAATCTGTGATGAAACAGAAAAGACCCAGGGGCTAGTTTGAAAAAGCACAAAACGTTTCGGTAGGAAATATGCCAGCCCAGAAGGAAAACGCACTTTGCCCGAAGGCGCTTTCAGAAAACGGTTCGAATAAGAAGAGGAGAGGCTGACGAGGGGGTCCCACCCGTCAGGTTCAAACTTTGAAACAGGGCTCGCCGGCGCCCGAGGGCTGCGGTGGTCGCCGGCGTTGATCCACGGCGGGGCAGGGGGATCGGAGGGTACCTATGGGTCCATGGTGTCTTTCCGCGTCGGTGGGTGGTGGTCTTGGTCGTCGGCGAGCACCACGTCGACGGTGGCCTTAACTCCGGCGGATGGTGGTTCGGGCGAGGATGGTGCTCTTCGACGGAAGCTGCAATCTTCAAATTAGGGCGCGGGTTAGAGAAGTGGTTGCACTAGGAGGCTACTGGCATGGTTTGAGAGGTGGAGGTGCACGCACTTGAGCAAATCTTGTCGGATCCCGAAGCGGGTCGGGGCGGCCGGAGTCGGGGAAGAAGGCCTTCCCGAGGTCTCCCCAGTGGCTGGGCGTGGTTCTGGTGAGGTGGAGTGATGGTGCTTGGTCGAGATCGAGCTCGGGGCCTCCTTTTATAGTCGATCCAAGGCGGTTGCCGTGAACGGGATAACGCCGGCGGGCGATTACGGCGAGGCAGGGGTCGGGCAGGAGGTTTAGGTGATTGGGCATCATCGTGGTGGTCCACTGGTTCCGTTTCTCAGTTAAATCTCGGTCGGACTTGGGCGATACATCCAGCCCTCGACGGAACGGCCTCACGGGCACGTCGGCGGCAGGGAGCGCGCTCCGTGCCTTCCAGGCCACGACGACGGCTCTGCAGCATGTACAGGGAAGGGGACGGCCACGCGTAGGCTTCTGGTGGTTTGGGCGGAGCTGGATGGCGCCGTCCCTCGCTGCGCCTCTCTGGCAGCCGCGGTGAGTGCTGCTGCCGCCGCTCACGGGGGCGATGCTCCTCTGCCAGCTCACCGCCGACGCCCGCAACTGCCCAGGCGACCGTGCGGCACGGTGGATAAGAAGGGGGAACAGGGAGCAAGGCGCCACTGCGGCTACTGGCGAGATCGACGTGAGGTTCTGAAGAAAACGACACCGATGACTGAAACTGAACACTGAACTCTGAACCTGCACAGAAACAGTGTATGCCAGGTGTTCGACGATATGTTTTGGGCACGAGGAAAAATTTTCTGGAGCTGGGACTTGGTGAGGTGACCTCTTGATGCATCTAGAGGCTGCCTGATTTTTCTCGGATTTTTAGGAGAAGAAAACAAATGAGTTTCACCAAAAATGGCAAATATGGTCCAAACTTGCAGCAAGCAATTTTTGAAAATTTTGAACTGTGGACCAGTGGATCTTCATGGATCTTGGTTGAGGGTTCTAAGGACTAGCCAGGGAAATTTGTTTGGAATCAAAACTCAAAGGAATTCTAGTGGTTCCTTTGTAAATCTCTAAGGGCCAAAATAGGGGACAGAAAATATTTTTGATTAGAAATAAATGGAAATAAATTTAAGGAGGAGTTAAACTTGCTGGATTTGTAGCTTGACTTGACACAAAGTGGGAAGATGGCTTTTTGGAGGGGGATTTCAATTTAGGTCATGGCAAGAGATAATTTTTGAAAGGGGAAGGATCACTCCATAAGCCATAGGGTTATTATTTTTTTCTTAAAAGAAAAGATTTTCAAAAACTTTCCCAAAGAAAAACATTTGTGTTGAGTCAACACAAGATGAAAAACCCTCAAGACCAAAGATCAAGTTTTGGATGAACCCAAAGAAAATACTTGTCATAAAAGAAATTTTTTGAGAAGGAGAGTCCTTTAGAAAAAAAAAATAAATAACCTCCTTCAAATCAAATAAAGAATTTGATAAAACCAAATAAACTTTTTGGGGTGTTACAACACCTACCCCCTTAGGAAAAATCTCGTCCGCGAGATTTCAGCTGATCCTCAAATAGGTGTGGGTACTCTGCCTGAAGAAAATCCTCTCTTTCCCATGTTGCTTCATCCTCGGTGTGATTGCTCCACTGAACCTTGGAAATTTTAATTGTTTTCTGACGGGTCCTCCTCTCGGACTCCTCCAATATTTTTATTGGCCGCTCTCTGTAGGTGAGGTCTGGTTGCATGTCAATGCTCTCATGAGATACATGCTTTTCCGGGTTGCTCACTCATTTCCTCAACTGTGAGACGTGGAACACGTCGTGGACATCTGACAGCTCTTTGGGTAGGTCTAGCTGGTAGGCTACTGTGCCTCTTCGTGCAACTACACAGAAGGGTCCAATAAATCTTGGGGCTAGCTTTCCTTTAACTTTGAACCGTTGTAGGCCCCTCATAGGAGACACTCGTAGATACACATATTCACCGGGTTCAAAGCTGACTTCTCGATGCTTTCGATCGTAATAACTCTTTTGTCGGCTTTGAGCTGTTTTGAGTCGGTCCCTGATTTGTCTAACTTTCTCCTCAGCTTCCTTGAGCATGTCTGGGCCGAAGATACGACTGTCACCTGTTTCTGACCAATTTAATGGGGTACGACATCTCCGCCCGTACAATGCTTCAAAAGGTGCCATTTGTAGACTGGCTTGGTAGCTGTTGTTGTATGCGAACTCGGCATATGGCAAGCTTTCCTCCCAACTGGTTCCACAGGTGAGAACACATGCTCTCAGCATGTCCTCCAGGATTTGGTTCACGCGTTCAGTTTGTCCATCAGTCTGGGGGTGGTATGCTGTACTGAATGCTAGTTGAGTTCCCAGAGCTTGTTGTAAATGATCCCAAAATCTAGAGACGAATTGAGTGCCCCGGTCGGATATTATAGTCTTTGGGACTCCATGCAGACAAACTATACGGGAGAGATAAAGCTTAGCAAGCTTCTGAGTGGAGTAGGTTGTCTTTACGGGAATGAAATGTGCTACCTTGGTTAGTCTATCTGTGATGACCCATATGGCATCATTTCCGTGTTGTGACCGAGGTAGTCCGACAATAAAATCCATTCCAATTTCGTCCCATTTCCACTCAGGTATCCTGTTTGGCTGTAGTAGCCCTGCTGGTTTTTGGTGCTCAGCTTTAATGCGCTGACACGAATCACAACATGCGACGAAGGTGGCTATGTCCCTCTTCATACCGTGCCACCAAAAAATTTCCTCGATGTCCTTGTACATTTTGGTCCCTCCAGGGTGGATTGAATATGGAGCGGTGTGGCCTTCAGTTAGAATTTGCTGTTTGAGGCCCTCTATGTTTGGTACGCAAAGTCTGTCCTCGTACCATAATATTCCCTCATCGTCTACGACGAATTCTGAAGCTTTGCCCAGGCTCACTTTTCTCTTTATACCTTCAATGCTGGGATGTCCATGCTGAGCTTTCTTAATCTGTTCCATTAGGGTGGGCTGTATTTCCAAATTTGACACGTTGCCCTCAGTGACCATCACCAAGTTGAGTTTGGTGAACTCCTGCTGAAATTCAGGTCTCAAATTTTGTAGACTCTCGTTGCCCGAGCTGGGGTTTCGACGAAGAGCATCTGCCACTACATTCGCTTTTCCTGGATGGTAGTGAATGCCGACATCATAATCCTTGACTAATTCCAACCAGCGTCGTTGCCGTAAATTGAGTTCGGGTTGCGTGAAAATATATTTAAGGCTTTTATGATCCGTATATATTTCACAACGATTCCCCAACAAAAAGTGCCTCCACTCTTTGAGTGCATGGATGACTGCTGCCAACTCCAAGTCATGAGTAGGATAATTTTCTTCATGCTTCCGTAGTTGCCTGGAAGCATATGCGACAACTTTGCCGTCCTGCATCAATACGCACCCGAGGCCCTTCCGGGATGCGTCACAATACACTTCAAAACTTGTGTGTATGTCTGGCACAACCAAAACCGGTGCTGTTGTTAATTTCCTTTTGAGTTCTTGGAAGCTTTTCTCGCACGCTTCAGTCCATACAAATTTCTTATCCTTCTTGAGTAACTGTGTCATTGGTTTTGCTACGGTGGAGAATCCCTCAATAAACCTTCGGTAATATCCAGCCATTCCTAGGAAACTTCGTACATCTGTTACGTTGGCTGGTGGTTTCCAGCCAAGTACGGCCTTGACCTTTTCCGGGTCTACGGCAACACCTTCTTGGGTCAATACATGGCCTAGGAAACCAACTTGTCTTAACCAAAATTCACATTTGCTGAATTTGGCGTATAATTTATGTTTCCTTAATTCTCCCAGTACAATTCGGAGATGTTCAGCATGTTCTTCTGGTGTCTTAGAGTATACCAGAATATCATCAATGAACACCACAACAAATTTGTCCATAGATTTCATAAACACTTTGTTCATGAGGTGGACAAAATATGCGGGGGCGTTTGTCAGTCCAAACGGCATTACTGTGAACTCATATAATCAGTATCTGGAGGTGAATGTTGTCTTAGGGATATCTTCTGTCCGTACCTTTAATTGATGATACCCCGATCTTAAATCATTTTTTGAGAAAACCTTGGCTTGTGCGAGCTGGTCAAATAAATCATTTATCCGTGGCATCGGATATTTGTTTTTAATGGTGACCATGTTGAGTGCTCGATAGTCAATACATAATCTTAGTGTCCCATCCTTTTTCTTTGCAAATAATACTGGTGAACCCCAAGGTGAGGAGCTGGCTCGTATAAATCCTTTGTCCAGTAATTCTTTTATTTGCTTCTTTAATTCTACCAACTCGGAGGGTGCCATTCTATAAGGTTTCTTGTAAATGGGGGTGGTTCCAGGTGCTAGTTCAATGCTGAACTCTATTTCCCGGTCTGGTGGCATGCCTGGTAGTTCTTGGGGAAATACGTCAGGAAACTCACACACCACTGGAACTTTTCTTAATTATGAAATGTCCACCTTGTTCAACTTTGGTTGTCGTGACCTTGGTCTTTCTTGAGCTGCAACTTTTATTGTCTTGCCGTGATGATGAGTGAGAATTACAGTCCGATTGAAGCAGTCGATAAATCCCTTGTTGGTGGTTAACCAGTCCATTCCTAGGATAACATCCAGTCCTTTATTTTCCAACACGATGAGATTCGCCTGAAACTTTAGTCCTTCAAACTCAATAATCACACCTTGGCAGTAACTCTGAGTGATTTGCTTATTCCCGGGGGACTTGATGATCATGGATTTTTCCAAAGGAAGTATCAAAAAATCATGTTGCAAAACGAAACTCTTTGAAATGAACGAGTGAGAAGCTCTAGAATCAAACAAAACTGTGGAATGTATTGTGTTGACTGGAACGTACCGAGTACGATATCTGGGGCATTCTGTGCTTCCTCCTTGGTCACATGGTTCAGGTGACCCTTCTTGTGATTGTTATTGGGGTTGAAGTTGTTACGCTTGGGAGCTGGATTATTTCCACCATTGTTCGGCTTGGGGGCCGAGTTCCTTGGTTTTGGGCATTGTTTGGCATAGTGTCCTTCCTCTCCACAAGCATAGCAAGTAACCCTTGGGTGATACGTAAAGTCCTTGTCCCTTGCATGAAAATGTTTGATTGGGCGTGGAACATTGGTCGTGGATTTGTTCGCTCCATTTTTCTGAAAATCAGTCTTGTTCCGGTTGTTGCGAACATGATTAGTCTCATCCCTTTTGCGCTTGCGAATATCCTCCAAGCTGCGGCGCTCATTTTCCAATGTAATTGCCTTGTCCACCAGTGTTTTGAAATCTGGAAAGGTGTGTACGACCAGTTGGCATTTAAGTGCTGGCGCCAAACCGTCCAAAAATTTCTCCATCCTCTTATTTTCAGTCATATGTTCTTCGTAGGCATAACGAGATAATCGAGTAAACTGAGTATTCTACTCAGTCACCGTCATGCTTCTCTGCTTGAGGTCATCAAACTCCCTTTTCTTGATCTTCATAATGCTCCTGGGAATGTGCGCCCCATGAAAACCTTCCTTAAACTCTTCCCAGGTGATGTTATTTTCATTGGGGTGCATGTGTAGAAAATTCTCCCACCATGATGCAGCTGCTCCAGTGAGGTAGTGAGGTGCATAAAGTACCTTCTCACGGTCTGAACATTGTGCAATAATTAATTTCCTTTCAATGTCTCGAAGCCAATCATCGGCCTCAAGCGGCCTATCAGTGTGAGCGAACGTTGGGGGACGTGTCTTTTGTTGTTCAGACAACTTGGAATGCGGCTGGTATGGTTCACGGTGATTTCCCATATTGATAACATGATTCATCATTTCCTTATGCTGCTGCTGGCTTTGCTCATAAAGGCGGCATACTTGAGAAAATGCTGCTTCACTGCCTTGCTGACTTGACTGCCCCTGTGTGAAGTTGTTGCTTGTCTGGGTACCATAATTTTCTTCCGGCGGGCTTGGCATGGAACGAGTCTAGGGACGAGGCATTTTCCACTCTGGGGTATTTTTGCAAAACTCGTGAGAAAAACCGAGTGGCAAAAATGAATAATCTTGCAAGGGCGGAAATTTTAAAGACTCCAAGATTTTTCAAGAAAATTACTTGATTTCGCATGGAGAAGGACTGCTCAGTACATATCTTACACGCGAGTCGTAATTATACAATACATCACTCAGGATGTGCGTACACATTCCTGACATGTTATTTAAGCTAGTGCACTCCTCCGAGTTCCTACATGATGCGCACACAAACTACTTCTCACCAAACCTATGTACATATGAACATATCATAAAAGCTGGCACATCGCACGGCTGCTAGGCGCACTCAGTCGGAGAGGGTGAAAATTTCCTTCAGCCTGCCAAGGGTAAGACCCAGTGGTGCAGGAGACCCAACCTCCTCCTCACTAATAGGCTCCAGGCGCGAAGTACTGCGTTGAGGAGTTGGTGCGGGTGCGGCAGGCGGTGCAGCTCTGATTGGAGTAGGAGCAATGACTTGGTCAAACTCCTCAGTGGTAGGCAGGCGGCGAGCGGTGGCTAAAATGGCAGGTGCATAGGATGCTGAGGACGAGACGAAAGTCAGCGGCGGTGCCATGTGGAGAAGCTCCCTCCTGTTGGTGGAACAGCCCTGAACTGAGTCCATACGGGTAGCCACAAGGTCGTCCACGAGGTTGTCAAAAGCTGCCTCAAGAGCTTTGAGATATTCAACAAGCATCTCAATAGCCTCATCTCTCTCTCCCCTAGGGCAAGCGAATGCATAGTGACAAGTATATGGCACATGGCATGGGAGGTAGCGGTAGCGACGAGTCTTCATCGTAGGAAGAACATCCCGAAGACGAGCTATCGCCTCACGGGCAGCCATCTGCATGGCATGCCTCTCCGTAGGCATGGCCCTTCCCACAAAACGGAAGTGGCGAGACGCAGAACGTCCTCCCTTGAATTGCACCACGGCCTGGTGCATAGACACATTGTCGCTGATCTTGTGCTGGTAGAGTGTGAACTCTGGACGAGTCGATGGCCCGATCGTGAGCTTGGTGATGGAGACGAGAAGCTTGATAAACCCCTCAGGCACATTGGCGAACACCTGAGACTCGCAGTCGTTGCCAGCCATCTACAAAAGTAGGCAAAAATTCCGAATAGTCAAATCATAAATTTATGATGACCAACAGAAAATAGCTACATTTGCAAAATGTTGGAAAAGCACTGAAGACGCTAATAACTGATTAGCGATCTCACCTAGTGGCTTCCTACAGTCAGCCTGGCTCTGATACCAAGGTTGTCAGGACCAGTTTTCCAATAAAACCTTTATTGAGAAACCGACCCTTTTATCGGACCAGTATAGAAAAATCCTTCTTACTGGTAGACAAATCCTTGATACAGAAATCCAGAAGTACTAAATATAATACAGGGTTGAGCTGAGGCTGCTCAACAATTTATTACAAGCACGCTGATATTATTCATAAAGGCGGATATGACACAAGGGGTATGGTGGCATAACTACTGACTCGTAATAAAAGTGGTGGTGGATATGTCACAGTGAAGTGGGTGACATGACTCCTAAATCTTACAACTCATCGAGCGCCGGAGTGAGGCTCGATGACTTTTATTCTGGGTAGCGGAAGCGTATATAATACAAGTGACCATTTCTAGGATCGCACGGGACTGACTGGGACTCCTCTAGGCGTCGGACTCGCTATCGAACTCTTCATCCATAAGATCGCCTTCGTCAACATCTGGCCAAATCAACAAGCCAGGTGAGTACTATGAAAGTACTCGCAAGACAGTTTGGACATAAGATATAACAAATGCAAACATGATGCACATGAGCAGATTAGTAATGCGCACTCAGATAATAAAATTTGCACTGCATGGTAAATAAAAAGGAAGTCGGGCGGTAGTCCTCTCGAAATCCCAATGAAATAACTGAAGACCAATCGAGTGTCTGAAGCGACACCTCGAAAAGGTAAAAATAAATTAACAACGCCGCAGTCGGGCGTCAGGGCGACACCACATAAAGGGCTTATATTGGAATGTAAATGACAGTGCTTGCCACAGTCGGACGTCTGAGCGACATCACATAAAGGGCTTATATCAAAACTAAATAACAAGAGTGCCACAGTCAGACGTCTGAGCGACATCACATAAAGGGCTTATATCAAAAGTAAATAACAAGAGTGCCACAGTCGGACGTCTGAGCGACATCACATAAAGGGCTTATATCGAAAGTAAATAACAAGAGTCCCACAGTCGGACGTCTGAGCAACATCACATAAAGGGCTTATATTTCATTATTCGAAATTCAAGTAGCTCATGAATTTAAATCATCTCAAGAAAATACTCAGGTACGTAATAATAAAATGGTTAGTCCATCCACAGGAATAACATTCAACCTGGTTTACCACTCATGTTTGTTCACCGGGGATTTTCATAGAGACTGACGCTGAGTCGGACGTTGAGATTGATATTGATACTGATATGGATATGTTGACCAAAATCCTTGACCACGGACACGGTTACTCGGATGGGTTTTGACTCTGTAGAGTTTGTACTTTTAACCACAGCCAACGGATTTCAGTAGTCACAAGAGACTAGTTCCGTTTACGGTATTTTAGGAGAAACACATCTAACCAGTACACACCCATTCCACCTTCCGCTGCCAGGAATCACCCTAGGCAACGTTCAAGAAAAACTTTAAGATGGGGAGGCTACAACCTCGCGTAGCATGGGATCAAATTTATATCGTGCGCTCTAAGGGGTGCCCCCGTCTCGGTCCCAACCGGAAACACCCATGCCCCCTGACCGAATGACTGGCTTTAATCCAGGGCCATGGAACCCTCATCACGGCCCCTCTATTTGGTGTGTACATGGAAAGAGGTTTGCAACTTACTAAACCGTATTCTTTGAAGAAAACATGTGGCAGCACGAAAAGGGGACGGACGGTAATGTGGCTTGGTCCACGTTGACGCCGGAGTTTAATGGTTGACATAAGACTGGCATGCTTCAACAATACCATCTTACCACCTTTCATGTCACCACATGATCAGGTTATCTCCCATCAAAAGATTACATCAAGTTTCGAAGCATACTGGTAGTTGCCTTGCATGCAATATAACACTCACTGACGCTCTTATAAACATGCCATGCACTAACTATTCAAGCAAACATGCAAAACACTCATCATATCAAAGTTTCAAACATGCTTGCCTGGTTCGGAGTAGTCGGAGTCTAGCTCGGCGAAGTTCGCGGTTCCGTAACCTCCTCTGGTATCTACGGTATAAAGAAACCGCATACTAACGTAAATACCGTGTGTGTATAAAACTTATTACAAAAAAATTCAAATAAATACTATAAAAAACTAGACAAAAATATAAAACTGACAGAAAAAGAATCAACCAAAAAGCATCTTTTGTTTAAAAGATATAAAGGTTTTAGTCCAAGGACTAATCTGTGATGAAGCAGAAAAGACCCAGGGGCTAGTTTGAAAAAGCACAAAACGTTTCGGTAGGAAATATGCCAGCCCAGAAGGAAAACACACTTTGCCCGAAGGCGCTTTCAGAAAACGGTTCGAATAAGAAGAGGAGAGGCTGACGAGGGGGTCCCACCCGTCAGGTTCAAACTTTGAAACAGGGCTCATCGGCGCCCGAGGGCTGCGGTGGTCGCCGGCGTTGATCCACGGCGGGGCAGGGGGATCGGAGGGTACCTATGGGTCCACGGTGTCTTTCCGCGTCGGTGGGTGGTGGTCTTGGTCGTCGGCGTGCACCACGTCGACGGTGGCCTTAACTCCGGCGGACGGTGGTTCGGGCGAGGATGGTGCTCTCCGACGGAAGCTGCAATCTTCAAATTAGGGCGCGGGTTAGAGAAGTGGTTGCACTAGGAGGCTACTGGCATGGTTTGAGAGGTGGAGGTGCACGCACTTGAGCAAATTCTGCCGGATCCCGAAGCGGGTCGGGGCGGCCGGAGTCGGGGAAGAAGGCCTCCCCGAGGTCTCCCCAGTGGCTGGGCGTGGTTCTGGTGAGGTGGAGTGATGGTGCTTGGTCGAGATCGAGCTCGGGGCCTCCTTTTATAGTCGATCCGAGGCGGTTGCCGTGAACGGGATAACGCCGGCGGGCGATTACGGCGAGGCAGGGGTCGGGCAGGAGGTTTAGGTGATTGGGCATCATCGTGGTGGTCCACTGGTTCCATTTCTTAGTTAAATCTCGGTCGGACTTGGGAGATACATCCAGCCCTCGACAGAACGGCCTCACGGGCACGTCGGCGGCAGGGAGCGCGCTCCGTGCCTTCCAGGCCACGACGACGGCTCTGCAGCACGTACAGGGAAGGGGACGGCCACGCGTAGGCTTCTGGTGGTTTGGGCGGTGCTGGACGGCGCCGTCCCTCGCTGCGCCTCTCTGGCAGCCGCGGCGAGTGCTGCTGCCGCCGCTCACGGGGGCGATGCTCCTCTGCCAGCTCACCGCCGACGCCCGCAACTGTCCAGGCGACCGTGCGGTGTGGTGGATAAGAAGGGGGAACAGGGAACAAGGCGCCACTGCGGCTACTGGCGAGATCGACGTGAGGTTCTGAAGAAAACGACACCGATGACTGAAACTGAACACTGAACTCTGAACCTGCACAGAAACAGTGTATGCCAGGTGTTCGACGATACGTTTTGGGCACGAGGAAAATTTTTCTGGAGCTGGGACTTGGTGATGTGACCTCTTGATGCATCTAGAGGCTGCCTGATTTTTCTCAGAATTTTAGAAGAAAACAAATGAGTTTCACCAAAAATGGCAAATATGGTCCAAACTTGCAGCAAGCAATTTTTGAAAATTTTGAACTGTGGACCAGTGGATCTTCATGGATCTTGGTTGAGGGTTCTAAGGACTAGCCAGGGAAATTTGTTTGGAATCAAAACTCGAAGGAATTCTAGTGGTTCCTTTGTAAATCTCTAAGGGCCAAAATAGGGGACAGAAAAGATTTTTGATTAGAAATAAATGGAAATAAATTTAAGGAGGAGTTAAACTTGCTGGATTTGAAGCTTGACTTGACACAAAGTGGGAAGATGGCTTTTGGGAGGGGGATTTCAATTTAGGTCATGGCAAGAGATAATTTTTGAAAGTGGAAGGATCACTCCATAAGCCATAGGGTTATTTTTTTTTCTTAAAAGAAAAGATTTTCAAAAACTTTCCCAAAGAAAAACATTTGTGTTGAGTCAACACAAGATGAAAAACCCTCAAGACCAAAGATCAAGTTTTGGATGAACCCAAAGAAAATACTTGTCATAAAAGAAAAATTTTGAGAAGGAGAGTCCTTTAGAAAAAAAATAACCTCCTTCAAATCAAATAAAGAATTTGATAAAACCAAATAAAATTTTTGGGGTGTTACAGCGAGCCAGTCGCCACCGCCTGCTTACTCCCCCAGGGCCAGGGACGACACCGAAGTGCTGTCCCGGAGGGCCGATCCGAACCGGGGAGGCGCCACGAGGCGAATCCTCCACTACCGGACACATGGAGGAGATGATCCCCATGGAGACTGGCGAAGAGGGCCGCATCCAGTTTGGCCCTCAGCCGAATATGATTCCGGAGACCCATATGGCTCCGGAGTCGGGCGAGCAGCCCCCTTTGAAGGAGGGGGTGCGCCGCTTCCGCCGGTGATCCCTGTCCATCCAGGGGCGCCGGACAACCTGATGGAGGCACTACGAGGCGCCTCTGTTATGGACGAGCACCGCGTCCTTATGGGCGCGGTGATTGAGAAGGTTCAGTCCGCCAAGAGTGGACTGAACAACGCCTGCAGCAACCTGTTGACAGGTTTCGAGGTAAGTGACATAGAAAGAGAAAAAAACCTGTAGTCAGTAGCCCCTGAGACACTGTCCGGTGTTCGGCGAGAAGAACCGGGCAGAGGATCTATTGTAGGAGACTAACGTAGCATGTATGCATAAGCAGGCGTCGGTGTTGGCCACAACCTCGCATGCTGTCGAAGTCTCTGAATTGAGGCAGAGGCTGGAGCGGACCGAGAACGAGCTCGGTGAGGTTAGGGTGCGGCTCCAGGAGAAGCAAGGTGAATAACGACTTGCTGTATGTTCGGAAAGCGTAGGCGATGAATATTGACTGTAGTGTCGTAATATGTGCAGGAGCCGCGACTAAGGTCAAGGCCCTGAGGAAGGCCTTAGGGGAGGCCGAGGAAAAAGCTGTCCAGCAGCAGGCCGTTCGTAAGAAGCTCAAGGCCCAAGTCAAAGAAATCCAGCAGGAGCTTCAAGATGCGGTGAAAAAAGTGAGACCTTCGAGAATGATGCGTCGGCTAAAGAGGCCGAACTCACCAAGGCTCGTCAGAGCGCGGAGACCACAGGGAATGAGGCCCAGGCCGCCCTCCAGGAGATCCAGGATGCCAAGAAGATCACGGCGGGTAAGGCATTTAAGATGCAAAGCAAGTATGCGGAGAAGCAATACCTTTTACTAACCCGGGTTCAAAGTTCCCCAGGGGCTTTTGCGGATCTACCATGCAGCATATCACATGCTGCAGAGTTCTACCGAGTCGAAGGAGGAGGTTCTACGGAGAAGCTATTCTGGTCGCAGTACGCGATGCCAGAGCATCCCGTGTCCTTCACCGACCAGCTGAAGCAGCTGGTGGAGCTGCACAGGGTGGCCGAACTAGCCATGAAGGATTTGACAATCCGGCTATGGCCAGCCGAAGCTATGCCCGGCAGCTACTTCGGACTCGTGAGGCGTCTGGTGGAGGCCTGTCCGCGGCTGGACATCATCAAGCACTCCGCCTGTATTGAAGGTGCCCGTATGGCCTTCGCTCGCTGCAAGATGTGGTGGGCGAAGATGAACGCTGTTGAAGTTGCCAGCGGGCCGCCGGAGGGCAAGGAGCACCGCACACCCAAGCGATATTTCGCGGATGTCATAGAGGGGTCTCGACTTGTGGCGGCGCAGTTCGCAGGACATTGTATTTGAATAAATGTATTCATGTTGCCTTTGCCTTGTATTATGGGAACAAAGCCGGTGTCTGTAAAATAATTTTATTATGCTTTGAATTGTTTCCTCCTGTGCGGTCGTGTTATTTGTAATCTGAGGGTTGGCAAGTCGTCGGCTTCTGCCCTCGCGTAGATAGTACGGAGGTGTTCGGGATGGATTCTAAACAATCTTGATCCAATTATATGGTCCTCTGGAGGAGTTGTTTAGCACAACGAACAAGGCAATCGGACTGTATGGCTTAAACGCCCTCACTTAGCCATAGGAGTTTTATAATTAAGCAAGTGCGCAGCTCCTGGTCCAAGCCAGGGTGCTGTCAGCATCTAATCGAGAAGTGCCGATCCTTCGCATGACGCGGAAAAAAATCTCCAACGATTTTGTAACCCTCGAGCAGCTGACCGGCTCTCACCTTATCATGACAGTCAGTTTTCGGCTTTCTCTACTGAGGTGCTCGTCCGGTCAAGGCCAGGGCACAATTGCAGTAGTTCTCCCTTTACTACCCTAGCCGATAGAGCGGAACGTAGGGTAGCAAGCACAGGAGCTGGGCAACCCAACTATTGACCAAAGACATGATTCGGAGCCAATGCATATAATGCTGAATTCGGGGTGCCAAACTAATATATAAGAAGTGTTCGGACTTTGCTGCCGTATTGTGGGGCGACAAGTAGCCCCTGGCGAATATGAAACGTACAAAACAGTATCGATGCAGCAAATAAGCAAATCGAAATAAAACGAAGTAAGAAGCAAAAACCACAGAAACTGGTCCACGAACCATTTTTATTATAACTGGATGGATACGTCAAGGCATATCTTGTACAGATGGTGCGAGTAGTGCCCGGGCTATTTAACATGCCGGAACCAGTAGGGCGCAGCGTGCGGGTCCTGAGGGATGAGTATTAATACCGTCAAGAAGAACGTATAGAGGTTACCCTACACACCTGTGCTGCTTGCTTCCGTTGTATGCCGATCCTTCTAAAGGACTCGCGATCAGGCCTGCGGAAAAAGGAACCTGAAACAAGAAAAAGGTAAAAGTATGTGTGTCCGGGATCGGTCTGGCCGAACTGTAGACCCCGGGTTATCTTGTGCCTCCGTCGATGTCCATGGGATTTTGAGTGCGTAATTGTGTATGCGGGGTACGAATGCCACCACCTCGTTAGGACTGGGACGGAGGCCGAATTGCTAGTCGAGCTCTTGACGAGCCGCGTCGTCCTGTTGCAGCGTAGTCCGGAACCTCTTAATGATGTCCGAGAGCTCGACAGCCGTACTATGATGCTGCTTGAGAAGGCCGCTCTGTGCTTCTGCTGCTAGGGCGGCGGTGTGCTCCTCTGTTCGGAGGGAGCGTTCCGTATTGCCATTGACTGTTATGACGCCGCGTGGACCGGCATCTTGAGCTTGAGATAAGCATAGTGTGGCACTGCGTTGAATCTGGCAAACGCGGTTCGTCCGAGCAGTGTGTGATAGCCGCTGCGGAAGGGGACGATATCATTAACTCTTCGCTTTGGAAGTTGTCCGGAGAACCGAAGACCACCTCCAGCATGATTGAGCCCATATAGCGGGCCTCAATGCCTGGTATGACTCCTTTAGAGGTAGTCTTTGTTGGTTTGATCCTCGAGGGGTTAATGCCCATCTTCCGCACTGTGTCCTGATAAAGCAGGTTGAGGCTGCTACCACCGTCCATTAGGACTCATGTTAGGTGAAACCCGTCAATAATTGGGTTGAGGACTAGTGTGGCTGAACCGCCATGGCGGATACTAGTTGGGTGATCCCAACGATCGAAGGTGATCGGGAATGATGACCACGAATTGAATTTTGGGGCGACTGGCTCTACCGCGTAGACGTCCCTAAGTGCTCGCTTACGCTCCCTTTTGGGGATGTGCGTAGCGTATATCATGTTCACCGTTTTGACTTGAGGGGGAAATTTCTACTGCCCTCCGGTGTTCGGCTGCCGGGGCTCTTCGTCCTCGTCCTCACTTTGTGATCCCTTTTCTTTGTTTTCGACATTTAACTTGCCCGCCTGCTTGAAGACCCAACAATCCCTGTTGGTATGATTGGCTTGCTTATCCGGGGTGCCGTGAATTTGGCACGAACGGTCGAGTATGCGGTCCAGGCTGGAAGGTCCTTCATTGTTTCTTTTGTAGGGCTTCTTCCGTTGGCCGGACTTGGAGCCGCTAAATCCGGCGTTAACTATGGTGTCATCGGTGTTGTCGCCATTGCTTCGGCGTTTGTGTCTATTGCGTCGGAGCTTGCCGGTGCTGTTTTTGGCCTTAGTGGGGCCTGCCTCGTTGGCTGTGTTTTTACTACGAGCCAGCCAGCTGTCCTCTCCCGCGCAAAAGCGGGTCATGAGTGCCGTGAGGGCTGCCATAGACTTCGGCTTTTCTTGGCCTCGGCATTCGTCAGCCATTCGTCACGGATGCTGTGTTTGAAGGCTGCTAGGGCCTCGGCATCCGGACAGTCAATGATCTGGTTCTTTTTGGTTAGGAACCTAGTCCAGAATTTTCTGGCTGATTCTCCAGGTTGTTGAACTATGTGGCTTAAGTCGTCGGCGTCCGGTGGCCGGACATAAGTTCCTTGGAAGTTATCAAGGAAAGCCTCTTCCAGGTCTTCCCAGCTGCCGATGGAGTTCTCAGGCAGGCTATTTAACCAGTGCCGAGCTGGCCCTTTGAGCTTTAATGGGAGGTATTTGATGGCATGGAGGTCATCTCCTCGAGCCATATGGATATGGAGGATGAAATCTTCGATCCATATTGCGGGATCGGTTGTGCCGTCGTATGATTCGATGTTGACAGGCTTGAACCCCTCGGGGAATTCGTGATCCAGTACTTCATCTGTGAAGCAGAGAAGGTGTGCGGTGCCTCTATATCGGGCCGCGTCGTTGCGTATCTCTGATGGAGTCCGTCTGCGGTATTCGGCCCGGGCAGAGTTAGGTTTATCACGTCCGAATAGGTAGCCGTCGTCGTGCCTCGAGGCACGCCCTCGTGATCCGTAGATCGATCTTGTATGTCCCGCTCTATCGTCCAGGATCTGCCGGAGGTCGTACGTGTGACCCCAAACTCTTTCGTCTCTATTTTTATGAGGCGGTGGGGCAGGCTGCTGTTCGGCCTGAGTTGCCGCTTTATCCCGGCCGCGGGGCGGCCGGTCGGCCGCCCTGTCTCGACCACGTGGTGGTCGTTCCGCATTACGCGAGGGACATGTGTGCTTCGGTGCTTCCTCATTGAATTGAGGTAGTAGTTTGCGTTTTGGGTAGCTCTTGGCTGGTCGCCTGAGGTCGTGTTCTTCGGCTGTCAAGACATTAGTCCATCTGTCGACGAGCAGATCTTGTTCAGCTTGAAGCTGCTGCTGTTTCTTTTTCAGGCTCCTTGCAGTGGCTATGAGCTGAAGTTTAAAGCGCTCCTGCTCTAGAGGATCCTCAAGCACGATGAAGTCTTCGTTGCCGAGGCTTGTCTCCTCCTCGGAGGGTGGACGGTAATTGTCGTCCTCCGAGTCATCTTCTATGACCTGTTCATCAGGGTTGTCTCCTGTTGTCATGTTCCTCCTGTTCGGATGTAGCTCCGACAGGGTCTTCATTGTTTTCGGCGTCGCCTGGAGTACTATTCTCTCCAGTGCCGGTGTTGTCGTCCTTTGAGCGACGAGGCTTAGAACGGCGCTTGGGGCGTCGGCGTTTGGGCTGCGTCTCAGAGGTTTTATTCGCATCTGGCTCTTCTTTGTCATCACCAGATCCTTTGGGTGTGTCAACCATGTACACGTCGTACGAAGAGGTAGCCGTCCAACGTCCAGTGAATGGCGGGTCTTGGCCTTGCTCCTGATCGACATCGTCGTCCATACCGTCGATGTCGTCGGAGCCATAGTCAAGCACGTCGGTTAAGTCATCGACAGTGGCTATGAAGTGGGTGGCGGGTGGGAAGCAAAATTCCTCGTCATCCGTCTCTAGCTCGAACCGGACGTAGTTCGGCTGTGAGTCCTTTTCCAAGGACAAATTCTTTAAAGATTTTAGCACGTCACCCGAAGGCGAGTGCTGGAAAACGTCAGCGTCGCTGAACTCGAAGATCGATAACTGATCTAGCTCGGTGTCCGCGGGCGTACACAATCCGGAACTTATAGCCGGAGACAAGTCCGAAGTTCCGTTAAAGCGAATATCGCAGGGCGTTGAGTCCGTGTGCGGCTCCAACACCGCGGACTCTGTGGCCTCGGACGGCACGATCTGCTTTGGCTCTAAGGCCGTTGCAGCAGCAGGAACCATCTCCTGGGTGTGATCCGATGACAGATTAAAGTCACGTTCATCGGGGTGAGGGGGAGCGATCGCCGTGATCTCAAATCCCTTGAAGATCAAGTCTCCACGGACATCCGCGACGTAGTTCAAGCTTCCGAATCTGACCTGATGGCCAGGGGCGTAGCTGTCGATCTGCTCCAGATGGCCAAGCGAATTGGCTCGCAGCACGAAGCCGCCGAATATGAAGATCTGTCCGGGGAGGAAGGTTTCTCCCTGAACAACGTCATTATTGACGATCGAAGAGGCCATTGAGCCCTTTGCCGACGGTACAGTGAAACTCTCAATGAAAGCACCAATGTCGGTGTCAAAACCGGCGGATTCCCGAACTGTGCGTCTAGGATCGATGGTAACAGGAGACGGGGGACACGATGTTTACCCAGGTTCGGGCCCTCTCTATGGAGGTAATACCCTACTTCCTGCTTGATTGATCTTGATGAATATGAGTATTACAAGAGTTGATCTACCACGAGATCGTAATGGCTAAACCCTAGAAGTCTAGCCTATGACTATGGTAATGTGTATGTGTATATGGTAATGAATGTTTTTTATCCGGACTATGCTTCCCGGTTTATATAGACACCGAGGGGATCTAGGGTTTACATGGATTCGGTTACATAAGAAGGAATCTTCATAGTTGGTCGCCAAGCTTGCCCTCCACGCCAAGTAGAGTCCAATCCGGACACGGTGCAGTCTTCGGCCTTCATGTCTTCGTAGCCCATCAGTCCGGCCCATGGATAACAGGCCGGACACCCGAGGACCCCTTAGTCCAGGACTCCCTCAAGGGGAGCCAAAGAATATTCTCAAGTATTAGCAGTTGAGTTGTCAATTCAACCACACCTGTTAAACGTAATATCTGCAGCAAAGTATTTAGTAGCAAAGTAGTATGGAAGTAAAGGTAACGGTAAAGTAACTAAGCAAAGAGCAATATGTGAAAAGCTCGTAGGCATTGGATCAGTGATGGAGAATTATGTCGGATGCGATTCCTCATGCAATAGTTATAACATAGGGTGACACAGAACTAGCTCCAGTTCATCAATGTAATGTAGGCATGTATTCCGAATATAGTCATACGTGCTTATGGAAAAGAACTTGCATGACATCTTTTGTCCTACCCTCCCGTGGCAGCGGGGTCCTATTGGAAACTAAGGGATATTAAGGACTCCTTTTAATAGAGTACCGGACCAAAGCATTAACACTTAGTTAATACATGAATTCCTCAAACTACGGTCATCACCGGTAAGTATCCCGATTATTGTCACTTCAGGGTTAACGGATCATAACACATAATAGGTGACTATAGACTTGCAAGATAGGATCAAGAACTCACATATATTCATGAAAACATAATAGGTTCGGATCTGAAATCATGGCACTCGGGCCCTAGTGACAAGCATTAAGCATAGCAAAGTCATAGCAACATCAATCTCGGAACATAATTGATACTAGGGATCAAACCCTAACAAAACTAACTCGATTACATGGTAAATCTCATCCAACCCATCACCGTCTAGCAATCCTATGATGAATTACTCACGCACGATGGTGAGCATCATGAAATTGGTGATGGAGGAAGGTTGATGATGACGACGGCGACGGATTCCCGTCTCCAGAGCCCCGAACAGACTCCAGATCAGCCCTCCCGAGAGAGATTAGGGCTTGGTGGCGGCTCCGTATCGTAAAACATGATGAATCCTTCTCTCTGATTTTCTCTCCCCGAACGTGAATATATGGAGTTGGACTTGAGGTCGGTGGAGCACCAGGGGGCCCATGAGGCAGGCGGCGCGCCCCCCACCCTCGTGGACAGGGTGTGGGCCCCCTAGCCTTGATTCTTTTGCCAGTATTTTTTATATATTCCAAAAATATTCTCCGTGAAGTTCCAGGTCATTCTGAGAACTTTTATTTCTGCACAAAAATAACACCATGGCAATTCTGCTGAAAACAGCGTCAGACCGGGTTAGTTCCATTCAAATCATGCAAGTTAGAGTCCAAAACAAGGGCAAAAGTGTTTGGAAAAGTAGATACGATGGAGATGTATCAATTACCCTTCTTCATTGGTCTTTGAAAATTACTTATGAGGATTTTTCTAATAGGTGCATCAACAATAAAGTTCTGACCAAATCTGAAAATAGGTAAATTACTTGCTAAACATACCTCTTCAAATATATTGGGAGAGCATGATGGTTGTATCACTTTAATAATACTTTTCTCCGTCTTTGGATGGCTCCCCAATGCCTTGTCATCATCTTTTTCTTGATTTCGTGCATCATTAGTTTGAAGATCTTTGTCCACCAAACTTTCTTCGGCTACTTGTTCTTGTTCTTGAAGCGCGTCAATTTCTATGGCACGAAACTCATAGGGCAGGAAGTAGGTTCCATTAACTTCAGAAAAATCAAGTATGGTTGTCTTGCTATAATTTTCATGCCCTTTCTCAACAATGTTTGCCTCTTTGGATTTGATGGATTCTGAATTTATACTACTTGATTCGGCTTTTTCAACTGAAGCACTTTTAGTTTCCGAATCATCATTCTTTTCACCGGTTATATCAATTGGCAAGGCTTCTTTTCTTTTAGCTAATCCCCTATTAATTCTCTCTTGGCGAAGTACTTGCACCCTATCGCGCAAAGTTTTAACTCCCCTCTCAATTTCAGCTTGCTCTAGATTAGTTTGGCCCCCAATGCTTTTAGGATCTTTCGGCAATGAAGTGTTAGTGTTGCCGAAATTTTGCAATTGTGTAGGGGGTGTATAATATGCTGCGGTACTAGGTGGAGGTGTATGCACTGCTGTATAACCATATGCTCTCTCACCAATACTATCAATTGATAAAGTTTCATCTTCCTGCAAAACTTTAGCCTTTATTGCAGCATAATCAGGAAACAACCCCTTTTCATATTGTTCGAGGCAAAGAGCACTAATTCTCTTGTTTTGTGCCAAGCTCTTTTTTAATGCAGCCACAACCGCTTCTGGAAGGGATTGCTCCGCAATACTTTCAGATTCTTTCGGTAATGATTCATGAGTGTTGCCGAAATTCTTGAATTGCGTAGAGTATGCATTATATGCTACTATATCTGATGACGGCACATGTATTCCTGTAAAATTTTCACTTATTCAGCTATGACCATGAAGATGCGTGGCCGAATTATGAACATCTGCAGTTGCATACGGTGCTGAAAAATTACTAACATGAGGTGTAGCATATGATGATTGAGAGTAACTGGCCGAATAGCTAGTAGTTGGCTGATTCTCCCATCCATCGGCAAGGTTCGATTCACATATTGCAAATTAGTTGCCGATGAATAAAAAGGTGAAACACTTTCTTGTATGTTATTGAAAATTTTAACATGAGGTGTTTCAAATTGATTAACCAAACCCATCATGTTGTTCATCGGCATATGGATTTGTGGGGATGCCGATGCATGAGAGTTTGGATACATATGTTGTACGTTGCTAAAATCATAAGGATTTGAAGCATGAAGATTGTTTTGCATCGGCCCTTGCACATAATTAGATGCATGATTGATAAAACTAGGGCTAGCCAATACATTATGCTCATTAGGTGATCCAGCAACAACATATGGATTATTTGCATGTACAAAGGGGGATTGGGTATTCATATTACCTTTGTAGATTGCAGCAACTTGATGACGATCTCTTCGTAGCAAGAACGGGCTAGAGACCGTTCAAAGCTTCGTCCCCAGCGGAGTCGCCAAAAAGTGTGTTCGCACACGAACACGTCACCGTGTACCCTCGACGCCGGGGGTGATGCACCGCAGCTCACGTTGAAGGAGACCCGTCCGGAAGTGCGATACGCAAGCAATCCGGCGGCTGCTTTTGTAGACCCGAAAGCCCACGTGCCCGGGAGGGACCCCGTCTGGACGCGCGGCGGCTATGGGCCGCCCTAGGTCGACCTGATCGCCCCTAGGGCCTCGAGGTTCGCCGCCCTGCAATGAAGAAGAACGAACGAAGAACGAGGAAGAAGAAGGACAGGGGGAGAGATAAAAGTAAAGGTAAAAGTGGTAGATGATTGTTCGATTGTGCGTTGTTGTTCAATCGGCCGTGACCTCTTGTTTATATAAGAGGTGGATGGACTTCCCGTACAAGAAAAGGTCTTGTCTTGTCGTCCAAATCATCAAAATCTAGCCAAATTCGGACTTCTCACGACCTCCGGCCCGGATGATCCGGCCTAGCCTAGTTTTATGACAGCAGCTCACTGTTTTGGCTCTAGAATCCACATACGACCTCAGATTTGAACGAATTTTATATCGAAATCAACCGTCTCGACGAGACGCACAACTTTAATGTTGAACACTTTTCAATCTGAGGCCATCTTGAGGGTGTTCCTGTCCGTTTTCTAAAGTCTGCAGCAGAAAAACTTGTCCGGACGTCCGGACGATTTCCCGGATTGTCCGGCCTTTAAACGGATTATCCGGGACTTGACCCAGATCATCCGGCTTCAACTTTTAGCTTCTGTTATTTTGGTCAATTTTTCGGCCCCCGGCCGGATGATCTGGACCCCGGTTCGGATGATCCGGCCATGCAGTGCTGCAGCGCACAGTTTTTGTTGTAACTTTTGCATACGACCTCGGATTAAGACGATTTTTATATCAAAATCGTCCGTTTTGACGAGGCGAAGAACTTTGCTGTTGAAGACTTTTTCATATGATGCCATCTTAATTAGGTTTCGTGCTATTTTCTAATCTGATGTCAACACGGGTATCTCCGAAATTGTCATATCTTTTGCACTTGAGCTCCGTTTTGGTCTATCTTCATATTTATTTCGATCATCTTGAAGAGGGCCATCAAATAGTGACACAAACTCATAATTTTAACCTCATCTCATTATAGACTCAAATCACTCTTTGCGATCATGCCATTTTTAAGCGTCAACAGGTATCTATTTATCCCATGGCGTCACTGTTCTCTGAATGTCGAGGGGGTGCAAATGGCTGCTCTATGCTCTTCTTTGGGAAGACTTTGTAGCCTCGAGGAGCTGAGTGTGGATATCAAGGGTTGCATGGATGGCTTGATGCCACTGTCTCCTCCCCCCACCCCGTATTGCCTCGAGAGACTTTTGTTGTCACGGCACTGTCCGTTTTCCAAGGTGCCTGCATGGATGGGAGAACTCCGTAACCTTGATGAGCTACGATGCCACATTGATGTGCTACTAAATGATAGTGTTGGTATCCTTGCGGAGTTGCCCGTCCTCACTCACCTCGATTTGGTAATCTGCAAAGCCACTAGTGAAATGATTGCCATATATGGGGGAGGAGCATTCCCTGCTCTAAAGCGCTTCCATCTCCGGTTAAGGAGCCCTTCATGCCTGACCTTCCTGGCTGGTGCAATGCCCAAGCTCTGGGAGCTCCAGCTCAAGTTCAATGTCCACGGATGGAAGCAGAATGGGGCCGCGCCCGCCGGCATTGACCACTTGTTAGCACTCAAACAATTGTCTGCACAAATTGGTTGCGCCGATGCTCTGCGATCCGAACAGGCAAGCGCCGTGTCTGCCTTGAGGAGTGCTGTAAACATGCATCTAAGCCAACCTCATCTTGGAATCCATCTTTCCAATTACGACTTCTTTTTTGCCAATGAATAATTTATCCTTTGGCTCATGAGCAAGCAGCTGGTATGTGCAAATCTCTCTTCCTCCCTTCCCCTCCCTCCTACTCTGTTTGTTTCATAGGAACCATACCGTTTGAAGTTCGTCTACCTGTCCAAGGCACCATATTTTGTTTTTCTAGCTAGCTAATGACTTACAAAGAACTAATCTTTGCTCTAGCCACAAACGAAGTTTTAAATGTTGTGCACTTCTACACCTGCCTATTTCTTATGGATCTTTTGCCTAGTTTTCAGTACTGTCATTTGGGACAACACCATCATAACTCAGAACAGCAAGTTAAAAGAGTTGGAGATGCGCTGTTGTTTCATCCAGTACCATTTAGGCCCTCCTCCTCACCCCAACCCTAGCCGCCCCTCCTCCTCACCCCCGCCCTTCCTCCTCCCAACCCTAGCCGCCCCTCCTCCTACCCCCCCCCCCCTCTTCCCTTCCTCGCCGCCGCCTGAGGCAGCCGCCGGGCAAGCCCGGGGCGCCAAGGATGGTGGCAGCGGGGCCTCGGTTGCCCTGCCTTCTACGTGGGGAACCCGGATCTGGAGCGGCGACTCCATTGGCAAGGCATGGCCGGCTAGCAGCCGTGCGGGCGGTGGATCTGGCGTCCCGGCCGCGCGGGCGGCGGGATCCGGTGGTCGTTGGCGGCCGGCGGCGGCTTCTGCGCCGGTCGGTGCGCGCGATCTGGCGCCTCCCCTCCTCCCATGTTCGGTGTGCGGGCCAGCCTAGTCGGGCCGCGCTTCCTCTTGGTCGCCGGTTCTGTACAGGAGGCGCTGCTGGTGGCGGGGATCTAGTTCGGGCGAAATCCCTGGCCGGCCATGACCGGCCGCGCCAAAGGCGACGCCTGAGGGCGCCGTTCCCCTCCTTGGAGGCGTCGGTATGGACTGATCTCTTCACTTCCCCTTCCCCTAGTCTCCCGGGCGAAAGCCCTAACTTTGTTGGGCGGCGGCGGCGCTCACGGCGCCGTTCCCTTCATGAAGGCGTTGCTTTGGGAACCTTGGGGTTGGGTGGCGCTTGTGGGTGGTGGGCGACGGCGGTGGTGCGGCCCATCCTAGCATGAATTTGCGTCCGTTGCTTGGAGATGGACTCGTGTAGGTGAAGGTCGTCGTCTGACGTCGTGGTGGTGTCAATGGCTGAGGACCTGCCAAGGCTCGCGTAGGTGGAGGTCGTCGTTTGGCGTCGTGGTGGCGTCGATGGCGGAGGACCTACCAAGGTTGTCATCTCAATCTGCTTTGAAGATGGACCAGTGGAAGATGGCGGCGACGACACATGTGAGTGCGTCGGACCGGTTTGAGCCCCAGACCCGGCAGATGGCTCGGTCGGGGCCTCCGGCTTTAGATGTTAGGCTTAGATGAAAGGTCTGGGGATGTGGCTCAGCTTGCACCCCTTCATCATTTGGATAGGAGTAGCAGCAGATGTTGCCAAGATGGCGGATTCAGACATATTGTTGTTTTACTTTGTAAGGTCCTCGAGAATAATCAATAAAATGACCGCATGCATCTCCCAGATGCAGAGGCTGGGGTCATCCTCCTTTTCTAAAAAAACAAAATTTAGGCTCCCTGCAATGATGCTGATCACGATCTAGCTACATATGCATGTAACAAAACTTGTGATGGCGGCTTTCTCCCGGTGCTTGAATTATGGGCTCCCTTGAATTATCTATCGTGGTTGTTTCCGTATGCTTGTTTTGTCATCTTATCATACTTCGTACTGAAATGAAAGCTGCCTGTTTAAAGATTCATCGTAAAATTTATCTTCTCTTCTCTTCTGAGAAATGATGGATTTTATTGATTCAAAATGAAACATCAACGAGATACAAACACATCAATGAATACACATTTGTTATCTACACGATTAAGATGCACACAACTAACATCAACGTACACATAGAAAATAATAAGCCGGCAAAGAGCAAATCATAGAAGGCCGAAGCTGTGCCTAAGCGGATTGTTGAAAGAAAAATTGCAACGATGATCCACGCTGAGTAGGCTGAGCCAACGAAGATGATGCAAGCACGCACTACCTAATATCACAAGCACGCAAACTGAAAACCGTGCATGGCCGAAGCTGTGCCAAAGCGGATTGTTGAAAAAAAAGTGCAACGATGATCCACACTGAGTAGGCGCTGAGCCAACGAAGATGATGTAAGCGCACACAAGTGTCCAAACATCATAACCAGACAAACTGAAAACCGTGAACACACACTAGCAGGCAGTCGAGACGCCAAGAGCCATATGTGGAGCCAGGAAATATCCGTGTGATTCTGGTCGTAGCACAAACTGGCAAGAGCGGACAATACCACCAAAAATTTACATTGGAAACGCTTCGGCGATCACACGCCTCAAGCACAGGTGAATGTTGGAAGTAAATCTGGGCATGGCCACTCCCCAAGACAATACCACGAGCCGTCACTGCGTGCAAGGTCGTGGTCTGCTGCCACTAGCTTGTGACTAAGGCGGACAATCCAATACACCCCAAATTTCTTATTCCACAACCGGATATCTTAATCACAAGCTATTTTTTTAATAATACATTTTTATTAAATTTCAGAAATATTACGCCGTAATTATATATATATATATATATATATATAATTATATATATATTTAAATAATACTCAGTCGGCCTATTGCTAGCCGATTGGATCCAGTCGTCCTATTGGTGGCCCCCAGTCGGCCCACTGCCGGCCGATTGAATCCAGTCGGCCCACTGCTGGCCGATTGGCACCCAGTCTGCTTCCTCTAGGCCGACAGGTGCATGCACCTATTTATCTGTTGAATAGGTATTTGAAAAATGTTGAAGAAGTATTTGAAAAAATATTGATCACGCATATAAAAATCTTAATGAAGCATTTGAAAAAAATATTGAACAAGTATTTGAAAAATGTTGAACAGATATTTAAAAACTGTTGAATAGGTATTTAAAAAATGTTGAAGAAGTATTTAAAAAAATGTTAATCAAGCATTTGCAAAATAATGAACAAGTATTTGAAAAAAAATGTTGAACAAGTATTTAAAAAAATATTGATCATGTATATAAAAATGTTGAACAAGTGTTTTGTAAAAATGTTGATCATGTATATAAAAATGTTGAATAAGTATTTGAAAAAATGTTGAACAAGTATTTAAAAAAATTGAACAAGTATTTGAAAAAATGTTTACCATGTGTATAAGAATGTAGAATGAAAAACAAATCGGAGAGGAAAAAAGAATTTTGAACAAGTATTTGAGGTGACTGAGCCGGTCTTCTCCATTTTTTCTTTTTTTCGAGATTATTTTTTTATTCTCCGATTTTTTTTTCATTCTTTCTTTCTTCTCCGAATTATTTAATTATTTTGTTTCTTCTTTTCCTTCTATATATTCTTTTTTTGTTTCTCATTCTACATTCTTATATACATGATCAACTTTTTCAAATACTTGTTCAAAATTATTTTTTCCTCTTTGATTTGTTTTTCATTCCACATTCTTATGCACATGTTAAACATTTTTTCAAATTTTTGTTCAAATTTTTCTAAATACTTCTGTAACATTTTTTATATACTTGTTCAACATTTTTTCAAATACTTGTTCAACATTTTTATATACATGATCAACATTTTTACAAATACTTGTTCAACATTTTTATATACATGATCAATATTTTTTTAAATACTTGTTCAACATTTTTTCAAATACTTGTCCAAAGTTTTTTACAAATGCTTGATTAACATTTTTATATACATGATCAACATTTTTTAAAATACTTCTTCCACATTTTTTAAATACCTATTCGACAGTTTTCAAATATTTGTTCAACACTTTTCAAATGCTTGATTAACATTTTTATATGCATGATCAATATTTTTTCAAATACTTTTTCAACATTTTTCAAATACCTATTCAACAGATAAATGGGTGCATGCACCTGTCAGCCTAGAGGAAGTACGTAGACTGAGTGCCAATCGGCCAGCAGTGGGCCGACTGGGGGCCAATCAGCCACAAGTAGGATGACCGGATACAATCGGCCAACAGTAGGCCGACTAAGTATTATTTTTAAAAAATAAAATTATGGCGTAATATTTTTGAAATTTAATAAAAAAGGTATTATTTAAAAAAACAGTCAATTACAAATCGTCAATTCCATATAATTACATGCAACGTAATCTAAATCATCGACGGCGCCACGACCGTATCCATGTCCGGCAGCCGGCTAAGCCCCCAGGAGCGAAGGTGTGCTCGCTGGCGAGTTAGAGGAGGACATGGGACACGACCGGCTCACGGACTCGAGACGCCGCCTCTCCCATGCCCTACTCTTCCTTGTCGGAGCCCATGGCATCCACGTCGCCGATCGATGAGAGACCCATGACAGATTTGTCGTGGTCGGTGCCCGGCACGTCTACCACGGCGTGGTTGCGACGCTAGGGTTTGCCGGTCATCCGTAGCGGCGCCGTGGCGTGCGACTCCGCCTCGCCGGCCACTGCCTCGAGGGCTTCTGTGGCCTCCCGCGCCCTCTAGCTCGCATGGCGGGCACGCCGCGCCATATTAGCATTCGTCCAGCACGGGCCATAAGTGTGGGCATTTACCTCCGCCTCGACGCGCCAACAAAGGTGTTGCACATTTTCAAAAAAAACAAAGGTGTTGCACCTCTGCCACAATGTTGGGGTGCCAGACAGGCCGCATGGCCTCCTGTGAGGCAGCAGCGACACGCCTAGCGCCGGATCCAAGCGCCATTTGGGCGGGCGCAATGGATCCCGCCGGATCGAGTCTGACCGCTGTCGGGCGGTCTCCTCCAGGGAGCGGCCCGATGCGGACGGCCATCTTCTCCTTGGGCCCGCATGGGATGAGGTCCCGGTCCACAAATCGGGTAACCGATGATTCGGATCCGCTGGCCGCCATACTTGAGAAGACCGAAGATCAACGAAAAAGAGCTTGGGGACCCTGAGCGAAGTTGAGTGGTTAGGGTTGGTTCGGGGAGCGGATGGGGACGAATATATGTAGGGTCGGCGTGGGCACGACGTGGGCCGGATTCGACATGGCAGACGCGCTCAGGCCTCTCATATCCGCCCCTTATTTGGTTAGATACGAGGGATGATGGTCAACGTGGACGAATGGAATAGGTATAAGGCGTCAGTCTGGGTTGGGTTTTTTGACCGGTCCGAGATCAGGCCGTCCCTCCGCGGGGTTTTGGCCTTTTGGGAGCCCTGTAGATGCTCTTGGTGTTGTTGTATAGGAAGAAGCAACGTGTGTCACGCACGGCCCGTCCATTTTCCTCGTCGATGTCAACGGTTGGCCCATACGGCCTACGGGAACCGAAAGAATCCCGACGGGTACCAGCACCGGAGCCGACCACCACCACCCCCGACCCCTGCATTTACTTGTCGGTGAAAAAACGAAAACGGCAGCCGAAACGCGACCCAGCTTTTATCGAAAGCGATTAGCCTCCTCCAGTCCTTCCCCCTGCTACCATGGTCGTCCGTCCATGCGTGGCGGAGAACAACCCGCGAGGATTCGGCCGCGCCAATTAATCGGGGGAGAACAACCCCGTACCTACCCGCGATCGCCTCACCGGGGATCACGGAGCATCGGCGAGCCGGCCGCGCGTGGTGGCGACCCATGCCGTAGCGCCGTAGCGGGGCGGGCCGCCGCCATGGAACAGTCATATGCTCCAGCGCACGCCGCACGGGACTTGCATACGCGTGCCGAACGATTACTCGGCCGGCCGGCCGGCAGAGAGGCAAGTACAATGCGGACGGGTCTCTCTACAGTCTCAGGGTCGATATCGTGTGCATCGATCGAGTGGTTCAGACTCAAGACGAATAATCTGCAGAGACTGTAGCTACAAGCTAGCGGTGGCATAGTGATCCGAATTGTAAGGACTCTTGGACGCCTTCAGTACACCATAGACCATAGCTATCACAAGTGGTACTACGTTTTTTTTTTTTTTGCAGGCCGCATGACATGAACAGATCAGAGAGATATGCCTAACCGCCGCAATGAAACCACCGTGGTTCCAATCCGATTTCGGTCTCACGCATTCATTCAGTCACTACGAGCATCATCTTCGTGCGAGCGAGTGGTAGACCTGCTTGGGTTGACGGACACATGCCTTTTTGTGACAACCTCGTCTACCCGCCCCAACGCTGACACAAGTGAGTCACTCCCCGCGGGAGTAAGGCGAGGGCGACGCGTGGTTGTAAAGGCGCCCGTCATCACTGCCGTGTCCCGTGCCAAGTGACAGAGTAGCTAGCGTGGATAAACCAACTGCCCAACGGATCAGACCAGAAGGGAGAGGAGTGATCCCCTCGATCGACCTCAGGGGCAGCTGTGCTTACAAATGCCACGCTATGCTGTCTGTGCACGCTATGACCAAGCAACAGTGTCCGGCCATACTGGTGTACGTACAGCACGTAATGCTCCACGTATGGAACGTGTACGGCACAGTGTGCTTGATTTGCATTTACAGGCAACAGTGGCATATATTCCTCTCTTAATGGACATTAATAAGTGACAGATGCGGTCGTGCGATGATCGGAGGACACGAGGGCTCAACTGAGTACATTGTCCTTTTCCTTTCTGGGTACAACTGGGTACAGCCATTAAAAAATGAAATTAGATTGAAATTCATGGGCAGCCGAGAATTACATTGAAGTCCATAGGTTCGAGACTTCTTCCTCTCGAACAGATCGATGGCACGCCGCCACAAGCCGCTCCAATATTGGAGCCAGACTAACACTTCTTATCAAGGCCAAGGCCCTAACGGACCCCCTAACGAGGATTTTGTCACAACTGAAAGAGCCACAAATCCAAGATCCCAACCGTCAATAAACCCCAGAGGCCTTACGCCGACGTCAAAAGTTACAACAACGAAGGGAAGATGCCATCGTCGTCACATTGACGGACAGTGCAAAAAACCCTACCCTCACTATCCAAAACGAACGATCGACATTGCCACAAACAACAAGTCGAGATGAAAAGGCTTGAGGAAGACTTATTCCTCAGGTAGACACTGCCACCACCATCAGACAGTCCATCGAAGACGACTTTATTTCATTAATAGAAAGAGTTTAGTTCAAACAAATGGAGGGGATATGGTAGAGTCCTGCAAGCATGTACACAACCGAATGGAAAAAGCATGAGCAGTAGAGCACTTAGCTAGAATGGGGTGTGCTCCCCTGAGAAAACCGAAATCAATGTCGTTGACTGAAGATGTGCCAATCCTTTGGCGACGGCCTTGGCCCAGTAACGGCCTTCGTCTTCGATGATCAGCACGAGGTGAGTGACGGAAAGGTTCTCTCACTTGAAGAAACATCATTTTTGGTGCTTTCTCGAGGTTAGGATGACGAGGGTAGAGACCCCTTTGTGCATGCTCGCCAGTGTCGTAGATGAGGTGGAGGTCCACCAAGCAAGGAACTCGTCGTCCGGGCGGGGAATGGTGGTCGCGGCGCGACCCCAAGGGAGAACCTCATGCCAAACCTGGCGAGCGAAGGAGCGGCCGCCCAGGAGGTGAGGCATGGCCTCGGTTTCCTTGTCACAAAAGACACGGCGACGTGGGTGCGGAATACCGTGGCGAGCGAGGTGGACCACGGTCCAGCACATGCCTTGAAGTTTTTCATCTAGCCTGTCGAAGAGGGGTTGAAGGGCAGAAGTAGCGGGCTTACGGATTGAGAGGGGAAAACCAAGGTAGTGCATCGGGAAATGAGCAACCGGGCAAGCCAAACCATTGTTGATGGTGACTGAATGGGTGGCACATAACACATATAGAAGTTTGTGCAGACGACATAGATGGGAACGACTATATTATATGTTGCCGCCACCGTCGGCAAGGCCAAAGCAGGACGTAGGCTAGAATTCTATCGTAGGAGAAGACAATTTATCTTTTGTACATAATGTTGTCATTCGATTAAAAAAGAATGTTAGTTTTGATCATCATGTAATTTTTGCATTCACATGAGATAGGTGCCACTAAAGGATAATCTTTACCTCTTGCATGATATATTTTCATTGTCCTGTCTATTTGGCGTGAAGAACGAAAAACAAGGTTGAGAAATGCAATTCTAATTTCAGGTTCACAGGAACCCAATAATCAAATCTCTGAAGTTTCAAAAATGTTGTGAAGAAAAAATCTACTCCATTCGTTCCTAAATATTTGTCTTTCTAGAGATTTCAAATAGACTACCATATACAGATGTATATAGACATATTTTAGAGTGTAGATTCACCCATTTTGCTCCGTATGTAGTCAGTTGTTGAAATCTCTAGAAAGACAAATATTTAGAAATGAAGGGAGTAGCATACAAAGTATGAGTAGAGACACATACATGTGAATTAGGTGAAATGTTAATTTATTTATGCTCACTATCATGCACTTTTGTACAACAAGTAAATTGTATTGTACTCCTTTGCGATCCGGAGCCCAGGCTCAGCTGCTCCCGCACGTGAACTGTAAATTCATAACCAATGGCAAAAAAAAAATCCGCACTACTGGGTGCATGCAAAAAATCATGACAGTTCAGTGAAAAGATTTGGAGATGGTCCAAAAAAAATGCAAAATTTCGTGGTCAAATGACATTCCAGGAACTCTTGAAAAAAATCAGTTATCAATGAAACTTTGAATAAAGGATTTGATTATTGGGTTCATGTGAACCTGAAATTCGAATTGCATTTCAGTTGTCAATGAAACTCTTGAAAAAAAAATCAATTGTTCAGACCTGATTTTTGTGTGTGTGTGTGTGTGTGTGTGTGTTGAATGGCATTTTCTTAACATGCAATAGAGAAGGACAGACGAAGAAACGCGGATTACAATGTGGGTTCGTCCACAATTTTACCGCCCAATTAATCAGTCAACCCTTGTTTTGTCCTTTCTCCTACTATCCACAAACCGCCCGTCTGTCACGCGTCGCCGCGCTCTATAAATCCTTGCGCACACTTGCGCACAAACCAAACCACAGAGGCGCAGACCACACGACCACACGCAGCCGGCTCAACACAAACGGGTTAGCCTTCGCGTTCAAGCTAGCTAGTGCAATGGTGGTGGCCATTGAGGAGCCGTTCCCGGCGGTGCGCAAGTGCGACGCGTCGCGCCGCGGCGACCACACCGTGGTGTCGGACCTGGACGGTACGCTGCTCCGGTCGCGGAGCGCCTTCCCCTACTACGCGCTCGTGGCCTTTGAGACCGGCGGCGTGCCGCGCCTCGCGCTCCTCCTGCTCCTGGCGCCGCTCGCCGGGTTGCTGTACCACGCGGTGTCCGAGTCGGCCGGCGTGCGGGTGCTGGTGTTCGCGGCGACCGCGGGCGCGCGCGTGGCGGACATCGAGTCCGCGGCGCGCGCCGTGCTGCCCAGGTTCTACGCGGACGACGTGCACCCGGACGCGTGGCGCGTGTTCGCGGCGTGCGGGCGGAGGTGGGTGGTGACCGCCACGCCCAGGGTGATGGCTGAGCCGTTCCTGCGGGACCACCTCGGCGCCGACGCCGTCGCCGGCACGGAGCTCGCGACGTGGCGCGGGCGCGCCACGGGGCTGGTGGACTCGCGCCGGGGCGTGCTCGTCGGCGAGAGGAAGGCGGAGGCGCTGAGGGAGATGGTCGGCGACGGAGACGCGCCGGAGGTCGGGCTCGGCGACCGGAGGTCCGACTACGCCTTCATGAGCATTTGCAAGGTTACTTACTTGATTCTTTAAGCACTGGGTAAATCCCTGATGTTACCCAGAGTTTCGACGTACGCTGCCCGTCGCGAAAAAGTTGGCCGTCGGCGTTCTAGTCAACCTGAGCTGATCGTTCGTGTCATACCATGTTGCTTATGCATCTAGGCATGCATGAATATCATGCAGGATGGCTGAGGGTCAGCTTATAGGAGTACTAAACATATCGTGCATTCATCTCTCGCTCATCATCAGCTCTTTTGTGCATGCATTCATGATGCATGCCAATTTAGGTAGAGCAACCCAACAGCCGTTTCCCCGTACGATGAGTAGTTGCTTGGACCAATATGGTAACCACGTCCCATGGCGTTGAGGCATTGATTCTGCCATTTTTGCATGCTTTTATTGTAGTATACTGTTCTTCTTGTGCAAACTAACCATTTCTTGTTCATCTGGTTAAACTGCTTACCAGTAACCAAAGGTCTGATCATGGTTACTACTTGTAACTTTGGTTATGGACTGCAGGAGGCGTACCTCGTGCCGCGGGAGCCGGTGGACGCCGTGGGCGCGGACAAGCTGCGGAAGCCGGTGGTCTTCCACGACGGCCGCCTCGTCCAGCGCCCGACGCCGCTGGCCGCGCTGCTCGCCGTGGCGTGGTACCCCATCGGCTTCCTGCTCGCGTGCGTCCGGGTCGCCGCGGGGTCGCTCGTCCCGATGCCGTGGCAGTACCACGTGTACCGTGCGCTGGGCGTGCGCGTGGTGGTGCGGGGCGCGCCCCCGCCGCGCCCGAAGCATGCCGAGGGCCGCACGGGCGCGCTCTTCGCCTGCTCCCACCGCACGCTCCTGGACCCGGTCTTCATCTCCGTGGCGCTCGGCCGTCCCGTGTCCGTCGTCACCTACTCGCTCTCCCGCCTCTCCGAGTTCCTCTCGCCGATCCGCACCGTCCGCCTCACCCGCGACCGCGCCACCGACGCCGCCGCCATCAGGCGCCTGCTCGCCGGGGGCGACCTCGCCGTCTGCCCCGAGGGGACCACGTGCCGGGAGCCCTTCCTGCTGCGCTTCTCGTCGCTCTTCGCGGAGCTCAGCGACGACATCGTGCCCGTGGCGACGGAGTGCCGGATGAGCATGTTCCACGGCACCACGGCCAGGGGCTGGAAGGGGATGGACCCCTTCTACCTCTTCATGAACCCGCGGCCGCAGTACACGGTGACGTTCCTCGACAGGCTGCCGGCGGAGCACACCTGCGGCGGCGGCGGGAGGTCGAGCCACGAGGTGGCGAACCACGTGCAGAGGCTCATCGCCTCGGCGCTCTCCTTCGAGTGCACCGGCTTCACCAGGAAGGACAAGTACCTCGCGCTCGCCGGCAACGACGGCGTCGTCCGGCCGAACAAGGGCACGTGAACGTGATTGCCTATTTGCCTTGTCCGGACAATGATTTGATGATATATTTGTACATGGCAAATCATTGATAAACAGATATTTTATTTCGATTAACCACCTGCGATTACAACTCTACAATGAACTGGTGCACGCGTTGCAGCTCTTCCGGCAGAAGCCGGGGTTGCCGGCGGTTCCGACCATGTAGCGAGGGTTCCTGGCGCACTCCCCATTGGCGGCCCACCGAGGGCAGAGATCGTTCTCGTCCCCGCATCCGGTGACTGGCACGCGAGGGCGGCTGTCGAAGGATCGGACGTGGATCCACTTGGTCGCCGACCACTTCTCCCCCTCGATCACGGGGCAGCTCCCGTGCAGGCTGTCCGGGTCCGTCGTCCCGTTTGGGTGCAGGCTGAAGAACAGCACCGCGTCGCCCTTCACAGGTTTCACTGCCACGCAAAAGAAATCAGTACTCCAAAGTGCAGTGTAGTGCGTCACATCAAAAGATAGTAAGACTATCTGCATGACCAAGTGTCCACGCTTACTACCTGCGTACCCACGTCGTGCACACTCTGACCATGTGTCGTCTTTAGGCTGCAACGTCTCGGCCTGTGGCCAAACAAATTAATTTCGAGGTCGTAGGTTGGGAAGAATGAGATATGCATGCAGCTAGGAAACAGATCTGCGATTAATACGTCGGAGTTGGGGAAGACGGTCTCGCCGCCCATCTTGACGTCGGACAGGTACATGAGCACGGTGGCGACGCGGTGCCCCCCGCGGGAATGGTAGCCTTTGGCTGTGTGCCGGATGAAGTCGACGTGCGGCTCGTACTTCTGGCCGCTCTCGTACCGGAGCACCTGGATGCTCTCGCCGTTCTCTGCCCAACATTGCAGTTTGAATCAAAATTGAAATGCAGCGTGCGTCGAGTTCAGTGCACCGGGGAGAGCATAGCATAGCATACCCTGTGGCAGCATGGTCCAGGCGGCGATCCTCTCCTCTATCGTCGCCACAACTCGGTCCTGGAGTAGATCAAATCAAACAGGCGGATAGATCGGGCAGATGGTGAGGCAAACCCGTCGGAAAAAGAACCCGGATTTGTGGCGGGAAGGCGACGCGCACCTGCTTCTTGGGGAGGAACGTTCCGGAGCTAGTGCGCACCTGGCTCATCACGCTCTTCCCCGTCAGCCGGTCCACCACCATCGACTTCTGCAGGCCACCCTCCTCCGCCTGCCACACCACTCACACGCAGATCACGCATGTATTGCAAGTGATGGAATGTCTACGTACGGTGCGCCGGGCGCCGAGAGAGAGAGATGGTTAACTCACCAGCGCGACGAGGTGATCGCATTCCGCCTCCGACAGGAACCCCTTGTACAGGAACGCCCTGCGGCACAGACGTAAGCACGGACGTTATGTATGCCGACGAGACTGTGGTGCTAGCGGGCGGCGGAGGAGGGTGGTCGGCGTCGGTCGGTCACCTGGGGCGCCATGAGACGTGGACGGCGCGGGTGGGGTCGAAGCGCCCGCCGCCGTCGTCGCGGCTGGCGGTGACGAAGGATGAGGAGGCCGTGCTGGCGAGCAGCAGGGCGGCGAGGAGGGCGCGCTGGAGCAAGGGAGCCATTGGATACGGTGACGAGACGGTCGGGTCGTCTGAGTCTGACTTCGGGTCTTCGGCGACGCGACGACGACGACGACCGAGGTGTGGGGCCGTTTGACGGGGCTCACTGGCTGAAAGGGCTATTTTAATAAGCCGCGGACCCACCTGCATGGAGTGACGTCGACGGGTTTCCTTGACGAAGGATTCGCACTATTAATCACGGATAGATTTCTTTTCAGGGTTATTAATTGGCCTTATTAATTCCTTGACCAAGGATTCGCTTTATTAATCACGGATATATTTCTTTTCAGGGTTGTTAATCATGGGAGATATTCCCTAAGAAAATCATGGAAGATATGGACTCTTTTTGGAAAAGTATTCCTTCCAACCGACTGATTGCCCTCCACGCGTCCAATCGGACCCACCCACCTCCCGCACAGCCTTATCTCCTCAACAGCCGCTTTTTTTTTCTTTCGTCTCCTCCGTCTCTCGATCCTACCTCTGTCACTGCTGTCATCCCCACCCCTCTTCCTCTCGGCTCCCTCTCTAGCATAAGGACGGCGAGCACCGGAGGCCGGGACTACCGGAGCTCTCTCCACCTTATCTTCCCAACAGCTACTCCGTCTCTCTCGCATCCCCCAATACCTCCACCGACGACGCAACATCGATACACCACCGGTCACCAACGATGCAAGGGGATGAAGCACGGCTGCTTCCCGTTCCCGGCCACCGGCACTACAAATCTGTTGAGGCGGGTTCGGGGCTGTGAGCCGGGGACGCGGGCTGCCTCGTCGGTGGGCGGTGGGGCTACAATTGAGCGAGCGTGCCGCTGCACAGGGAGGGACGACGGAGCTGCAGCGCAGGTGGTCGATGGAGAAACTGCAGTGCAACGGCCATGGTGCTGCGCGTCGGCGGCGGAGATGCAGCGCAACAGCCATGGTGTTGCGCGCCGTTGGCGGAGCTACAATGCATCACGACGGTGAGCGACGGAGCTGCAATGCCATGGGGGCGTGGTGTTGTGCACCGGCGCAGGAGCTGCAACGCAACACGCTGGTGTTGCTATGGAGAGTCGTCGGGGGCTGCCAGGGTTGCTATGGAGAGTCGTCAGGCGGCCGATGTTGTATTGGAGCATCGCTGGAGGCCATTGGTGCTGCGATGAAACATCACCGGGCTACCGGTGTTGTATTGGAGCATCGCCGGGACCATCGTGTGCCGCGCTGTGCTGCAATGGAGCTCCGCCAGGTGCCCATAGGTGTTGCATTGGAGCTTTGCCATGCCGCTCGGTGCTTCCATGGAGCTTCAATGGAGGAGTAGCTCTACCTTGCTCGCTACTGCCATGGAGCAGCAATGGAGAAGATGATGGGGGTAGCGTTGTTGAGGGAAGTGTGCTCCAGCTGTCACAGATCGAACGCACACGCTGACTTCCATCGAACGGTCACCAAGGCGGTTTATAAATCTTGTCCATCATCCGACTTACGCCTAGCAGCGGCCCTCTTTTTTTGTTGAGAATGGGTGATGTGGACTCTGGAAGGTTTGTATGGTCGTCGATGGGAGCTCCTAAGAGCATCTCCAACAGCCGCGCAACGCGCCGCGCGCAAAAAAGGCATTTGCCGCGCGTCGTTCGTCTGGTTTGGCGCGGCCGGCAGCGGTGGCTCCAGCAGACGCGTTAAAATTGAGCGCGCGCGCGTAGCTCCAGCGGTCGCGCTAAAATGCAGCGCGCGCTAAACAGTGCGTACATTTTTTAAAATAAAATTCATAGATAGAAAAAACGATACATATATATTTTACATAGTCCCATAGCATAGATAGATTAAAACTATTTAGATAATACAAGGACATAGATAAAAACTACTAGATAGTGCAGCTACAGCCTACTCCCAGTCGTCGTCGTCGTCGTCATCGTCGCCATCCTCACTGGTCTGATCCGAGGTATCGAGCCACATGTCTTCCCAACGATCATCATCAGACGCAAAGATCGTCTCACCACCATTCTCAACGACATCGCACTGGGATAGCGCCAGGGCCTTCCGCCGACGCCTGTCCAACCGCTCAGCGCGGCGCCTTTGCGTCTCCTCCTCGCGGCGCCTTGCCCAGTAGGCTTGCTCGTAGGTGACATCCTCCGGGTGTTGCTGGCGCCACTCCGTCATGACCCGCTCGTCCTCATGGGCGACGAGGAGGCGGTTCTGCCGCTCAGCGTGATACGCACGGTCTTGTGCCGTGCGAAGACGAGGCGGCGGGGCGACGTCCAGCGCCTGCTGCAGCGTGTGGACGTCGTGGAAGTTCATCAGCTGGCGCGGCCTGCCTAGGCGCCACGCCGCCGCGTTGTACGCGCGGGCGGCCTCGTGCGCTGTCTCGAAGGTGCCGAGGCCGAGCCGGAGTTGGCCGGAACGTATCTCCGAGTAGAACCCGCCGTTGGGGCGCTGGCGATGCCGCGGTAGCCCGACGCTCCTCTGCAGCGCGGCGGCATGGTGGCGGGGCGCTGGAGCGGTGGCTCGCGTGGCAGCGGAAGCAACCGAGGAAGCGGTGAAGGCGGGCATGGCGCGGAAGAGGAAGAGAAGCGTGTGGAATAGGCGCGTGGCGAGCGCCGCATTTTATAGGCGCGCCGGAAACGGTGCGCCAAAAAAAAGCGCGCGACCTGTCGCCTTTTCCCCCGCGCGCGCGACTTTCCCGTCACCGCTGGAGCGCGCCGAAACGTCCCGCGCATCCAAAAGACTCGGTTTACCGCGCTTTGGCGCGGCTGTTGGAGATGCTCTAACCGGCGCCTTTAGCGTCGGTTGGAGTTTCTGGCGCCCACGCGACTCCTAGTATGGGCCAGGCCCACGAACACGCAGCAGTTCGATTTAGTAGTAGCGCAAAAAAAAAAAAAACTCAGAAAATCTGGCGTTCCTAGGAATCGAACTCGCGGCCCTTGACTCAACTTACTGGTTGGCTAACCACTCGAGCAACTACACATTTCAGAAATACTGCAGCGCGACGTTGTATAAGAACAAAACACTGTAGTCAGGTAGAATTTTGAATTATTTGCAAACATTTTGAAAAAACGTGATTTCTTCTGACAAAAGTCTCATTTTTTTTCGAAAGTCCATATATTTTAGAAAGAATCACGAATTAGAATAAATTTCATCCATTTACAAAAACTTCACAAAATCTGAAGAAGTTCATCAATTTTTAGAAAAGTCCAGAAAATCTGAAAAAGGTTCATTGATTTTGAACAAAAAGTTCACCGATTCACAAAAATAGTTTATCAATTTTCAAAAAAGTTCATCGATTTAAAAAAGTTCACAAAATTAATTTTGAAAAATAGTTCACCAATTTGAAAAACGTTCGTCGATTTTGGAAAAAAATTCATCATTTTGGAAAAGAGTTCATCAAATTTGAAAAAAAGTTCATCAATATTGGAAAAAGTTCATTAAATTAGAAAAAAGTTCATCGAATTTGGAAAAAGTTCATCGAATTTGGAAAAAGTTCATCGATTTCAAAAAAAGTTCATCCAATTAAAAAAAAGTTCATCGAATTTGGAAAAAAATTCATCGATTTTGAAAAATAGTACATTCAAGTGAACAAAAGAAAAAAACACCGAACAAAACCGTTCCAAACAAAATGACGAATTTTAAAAAATAATCACGAATTGAAAATAGTTCACGCATTTAGTAAAGGAAAAAAGAAACACAAAATGAGAAAAGTAAAGTAAAAAACCGTTCCAAAAATAGAAACCAGGATTCCGCGACCTTTATAAAGAATAAATAAAACAAAGGAAGCGTGTAGACACATTGGTAAACTTGTCGTAGTGGTTGGGGCGCTCCTCTTTGAACGTCGAGAACCTGGGCTCGAACCCCGCCTCAAACACTCCCTTTTTGCGTTGCTTCAGTTTGAAACAGAAGAAAAAAAATTGACAACGGGACGGCCCAGCGCAGCAGGGGGGGTGTGCGCCCGATTGCACATAGTACTGTAACGGGCGCAGCGAGCACCGTTTAGGATTTGCCGTCGTCGATGCGGCGCCTTATGGGCCCGTATATGCACGCCGGCCAGGCCATCTGGGCTTTGTCTCGTTATGAATCATGTTTCCTTTTGGGGAATACATCATTTTTAAGAAATATTTCTGGATCGTTCTTTTTTGTGGCAGCCTTTGGATTAGCATCGAGAAATAAGGATGACGGGCAGCTCACAGCGATTAGGGACTCTCGACCGTCGGATTGGTTTGCTTGATGCGATTTCTGGGTGTTGGATTGAGAGGTGGAAGGAGCTGGGCCGTCGGATCGAAGATGAGCTCCTGTAGCAATGAATAGTTACCGCCCGCTGTAAAGATCTCGTGCCACCACGTGTAAAATCGGTGCCCCTCCGAGGGCATTTGCGTCATTTCACACGTAGGCGTATAAAATGCAGACGCTCCCTGTGGAGATAACCTAGCCGCCGCCTCCTCGTGCACTCCCGCACACGCGCCGGCTACTCCTGCACGCGCGTCGCGCCCTCACCTCTCTCTCCCTCCAAACCCTGCCCCCGCCCGCCTCCCTGCCCCGCCGCCGGCGGCGCCGCCGCCGCTCGCCCGGGCACCCATCCCCGGCCTCACTGTAACGCCCCGAGACCGACGCTCCAGACGCCTTCCATGTTTTGTGTGACCGCCGTGTGTTTTATTTGTTTGTTGCATTCATCATGTCATCATGAGCATTGCATTCCATGTTTCCTAAAAAACTTGCATCCTTTCATAGTGCCGCTTCTCCTTCATCTCGGTGTCCTTTCTCAGATCGACCGGGTTTTGCTTCCCTCTTGTGTGGCCGCATAACCTCTCCGCGCAACCCACACTCTTTGCTACCTTGTCCAAAAACTTCCCCGAACCGCACGGTCATGACCAGTGGGTCCGGAACAATCCTGAGTTATCCTAAACATCATCCGTTCTTTGTTTAGACCACCCGAAGCCGTCCGATAAAAATCTAGGGGCTAATCCCCTCTCATATTAGCCACCTACTATATATAGTGGGCAGCCCCTAACCAAATCAGATCAAACCCTAAATTTTAGGGAGATGTCCCATCCATCAATCCCCATGCCGCCGCCACCTTCTCCACCTTCCTCGTTTTCCCCATCGAGCCAACCACCAGCCAGATCCATCCATCCCGCAGCCACCCCGCGCGCCTGCAGTTCATCTGCCCGAGACCCCGAGCAGGAGCGCTCGGCTCCGTCTCCTCCGCCCGCTGGCCGCACCTCACCTCCTCCCGTGCGCCTCCATCTCGCGCAGCCAGCCGTGCCTCCCCGCCGGCGATGAGCAGCAGCACCCGAGCCCCTGTGTCATGCTCCTCCTCGCCTCGCCGTCCGAAGACCAGCGCCGCCGCCGACAACCACCAGGGCTTCGACGCCGTCGCCATGGTCTTCATCGCCGCGACGCCCAGCTCGCCTCCGCCCTGTTCCTGGACGGACCCGCCCTCCGGCCTCGCCTTTTGCCGCTGAAGACCCGCGCTGGGGTCTGCTTCGCTGCGCCGCCTCGCAGGCCCTCTGCTCTCCTGCGCCTTGTCCACTCGCCGTCCTCGCCGCCCGTGGGCCTCCCTGCCCGACGCCATGGATGGCCGCCGCCCCGCTGCTCCGAGACCCAAGTCCCGTCGATCTGTAGCCCGAGCTCGCGCCTGTCCTTGCCGGAGTCCTTCTCCTCGCCATCACCTTGTCTGCACCTCGCCATCGGTTCCCTCGACGCCTCTTGCTCGGATCCAGCCATCTCCGCCGCCGCCGGCGGTGATGCCTCTACTTCAGCTGCAGCGACACATCCTCCCAGCCCCCTGCATCGAACGAGGAGACGCACGCCCGCGTTGACCTCTCCCCTCGCCAAGCCGCCGAGCCGCCCGAGCACCTCCTCCAGTTCGTCGCCTCGGTCGCCGCCTTGCCAAGCTCCGCTCGCTGCCGGCCATCGCAGGGAGACGCCAACGCCAAGTCCCGCTCCCTGCATCCTCTGCATCGCAGCCGCGGCGAGGGCTCTGCTTCTTCTACGTTGACCGCGTCGCCCTTCACCCGCATCAGCCCAGCAGCGCCAAGGCCGTGCTAGGCCTGCGGGGCCTCTCCACCGACTGGGCCTGGCCCATGGTGAGCGCCCCAGTCCGCCCAGTTTCAGCCCGATGTGTTTTTTTTCAGATCTGTGATTTTAGCTATTATCCCAGGAACGTCTGTTTTACAGAAAACCCCTTGAGTTCATGCATATAATAACTAATTAATCATGCATGAGATTTAATTAATCTATATATGAAAAATATTTAGAATTTTATCTAGTTTCATAATATGCTGCTTGCATCCATGTTTAAAATGTTTAAAATGCTGTTTGTTTAATTTTGCTCGAATGCCATGTTAAAATGATTTATTCCATAACTAATTAACCGTAACTCGGAATTTAATAAAATTTATATGTAAATGGGCTAGAAAAATGCATAGATTAACATGTTGCACTTTATTTTCCTGTTTAACAACAATAAAATATGGTTGTAGGCAGAACAGTACCAAATCTAAAATATGCATGTGGGGATTTTCCGGAATTGTTATTTGTTGTTCCGACCTCATTTAAACTTGCCTAAATAGTTAGTTTACTTATGCTTCACCTCTTGCCATGTTAATCAACATTTAATATTGTTGGGTACATAACCGAGAGAGAACTAAATAATTGATGTGGTGTTTCGTCAATATGCAACTCGTTGCATATTGAGCTCCACTTAATTTGTAGTGTTGTTTGTTGCACTTTGCCATGCCATGCCTCATTAAACCGGACATGCATCATACTTGTTTGTGCATCATGCCATGTGTATGTGGTGGTTGTTTACTATGTTGTTTGTTTCTTTCCGTGTTGCTTCTCTCGTTAGCTTCGGTTTCATTCCGGAGTTGTGAGGATTCGTTCGACTACATCCGTTTGTCTTCTTCATGGACTCGTTCTTCTTCCTAGCGGGATTTCAGGCAAGATGACCATACCCTCGAAATCACTTCTATCTTTGCTTGCTAGTTGTTCGTTCTATTGCTATGCCGCGCTACCAACCACTTGCTATATCATGCCTCCCATATTGGCATGTCAAGCCTCTAACCCACCTTTCCTAGCAAACCGTTGTTTGGCTATGTTACCGCTTTTGCTCAGCCCTTCTTATAGCGTTGCTAGTTGCAGGTGAAGATGAAGTTTGTTCCATGTTGGAACATGGATATGTTGGGATATCACAATATCTCTTATTTAATTAATGCATCTATATACTTGGTAAAGGGTGGAAGGCTCGGCCTTATGCCTGGTGTTTTGTTCCACTCTTGCCGCCCTAGTTTCCGTCATACCGGTGTTATGTTCCTTGATTTTGCGTTCCTTACGCGGTTGGGTGATTTATGGGACCCCCTTGACAGTTCGCTTTGAATAAAACTTCTCGAGCAAGGCCCAACCTTGGTTTTACCATTTGCTACCACCTATCCCCTTTTCCTTTGGGTTCTGCAGACTCAAGGGTCATCTTTATTTTAACCCCCCCGGGCCAGTGCTCCTTCGAGTGTTGGTCCGAACTGCGCTGCCTGCGGGGCCACCTTGGGGAAACTTGAGGGCTGTTTTTACTCGTAGCCAGTCTCATCCGGTGTTGCCCTGAGAACGAGATATGTGCAGCTCCTATCGGGATTTGTCGGCACATCGGGCGGCTGTGCTGGTCTTGTTTTACCATTGTCGAAATGTCTTGTAAACCGGGATTCCGAGACTGATCGGGTCTTCCCGGGAGAAGGTTTATCCTTCGTTGACCGTGAGAGCTTATAATGGGCTAAGTTGGGACACCCCTGCAGGGTATTATCTTTCGAAAGCCGTGCCCGCGGTTATGTGGCAGATGGGAATTTGTTAATATCCGGTTGTAGAGAACTTGACACTCGACTTAATTAAAACGCATCAACCGCGTGTGTAGCCGTGAGGGTCTCTTTTCGGCGGAGTCCGGGAAGTGAACACGGTTTTGGGTTATGTTTGACGTAAGTAGGAGTTCAAGATCACTTCTTGATCATTACTAGTTGATGACCGTTCCGTTCCGTTGCTCCTCTTCTCGCTCTTATTTGCGTATGTTAGCCACCATATATGCTTAGTGCTTGCTGCAGCTCCACCTCACTATCTTCTCCTACCCTTAAGCTTTAATAGTCTTGATCTCGCGGGTGTGAGATTGCTGAGTCCTTGTGACTCACAGATACTTCCGAAACAGTTGCAGGTGCCGACGATACCAGTGCAGGCGACGCAACCGAGCTCAAGTGGGAGTTCGACGAGGAATGTGGTCGTTACTATGTTTCTTTTCCGGATGATCAGTAGTGGAGCCCAGTTGGGACGAGTGGGGATCTAGCATTTGGGGTTGTCTTCTTTTATTTTGGTTCCGTAGTCGGACCTTGTTTGTACTCTGAATGATGTATGTTTAATTTATGTATTGTGTGAAGTGGCGATTGTAAGCCAACTCTTTATCCCATTCTTGTTCATTACATGGGATTGTGTGAAGATGACCCTTCTTGCGACAAAACCACAATGCGGTTATGCCTCTAAGTCGTGCCTCGACACATGGGAGATATAGCCGCATCGTGGGTGTTACAAGTTGGTATCAGAGCCATCCCCGACTTAGGAGCCCCCTGCTTGATCGAATCGCTGACGTTGTTGAGTCTAGAACAAAAATGTTTTGAGTCTTAGGATTATATATATTGGAGAGTAGGATTCTTTTTACTCCTCAGTCCCTTCGTCGCTCTGGTGAGGTCCCCTGACGTAGAAGTTTTGACTCTCCTCTCCTTAAATTTCACTAAAAAAAATTTAGGATCACGCGGGTATCTTGGAATCGTTCCGATGGTTTTGTGACGAGAACATTGTTCTTGGTGCCTCCTGACATTTAGGGGTTGCGGCAGTGTCCCGGGGAGTTGAGCTCCGAGGTGTTGTCGTCACAATTTTATCGTTGCAGTTCTGGAATACCTGAGTTTCGCCGACATCGAAAATCTCTTTTATGTAGTTGTTGGTGAGATCACCTCGACGCCACCCAGTACTGGGGCGGGAGTTCGGGAGTATTGCCATAACTCGTATAACGGATGCTTTTCAAAGGTTGAGGTACACGATTTCCGAAGGTTTCTTGGTTATGTGTTGACGGATGGATACAACTGGATCTAGGGATTGTTAGTTTGGGTGATATATTTTGTGTCCCCTGTATCCCCAACACCAGATTGCATAACCAGAAAGTTTCGGGAGTTTATAAGTGGGAATTCAAGTAGCTCCTAGGATATCTTTCCGACAGATGCATGATATGAGATTGGGGTTCGACGTCTAGTGGTCCCCTATCCACGGTTGGTTTTACAGTGGTCTCGCAGTGTCTTAAAGAGTCCTTGGCTATGCCGACTCGGGGACGCTTCGTATGTCATGTGCACTGCCTTGTACATGATGGTGCTGTACGATCGAGCCCGTGTGGGCCCCACCACGAAAACTTCGGACGTAATCTCTATCATATGTTTGTTCCGGCTTATTCTGCAAGCCAAATCCTTTGTTTTGTTTTATTTGTGGTATTCGAGTTGCTTCGAAGTCAAATGTTGAATCTATACATTTCCTAAGCGGTGTTCTCATACTTCTATGTGAATACCAATCCTTCTTGATCATCGAGATTGTCATTCCAATTCTTTCCAACCGGCGTGTTTCTCTTCAAGTGCATCCAGTCATTCCAACATTCGCAAGATCAATTCTAAGTTTTTTCTCAACGGTGTTCGTTTCATCCGACCCAAGTTGCCTTTGTTTTTCCCGCCCTCCCACCCTTTTCTTCAAGGACTCAGATTTCTTAACCAAGTATCCATTTTATTCATGTGAAGTCCCTTCATTCTTTTCAATCAATGTTCTTACCCGGTGGTTCTCATGAAGATGTTCTTCAAGTTTATCATTCTTCATTCTTCATTCTTTTTCTTCTCTGGTGGACTAAATTCAAGCCTTCAATGTTGGTCACATTCCTTTCCTTGTTTCAAATGCTTTCTCATGCCGGTGTACCTCTAATCAGTTCATGATCTTTTCGTTCTCATGTGTCTAAATTCTGTCAAGTATCTTTATTCGTTTTCTAATTCTTCCCGATGAATTGCGCCTTTGCTACTTTCATTTCCAATTCTTACAGTGGTTCGTTCAAGAGTTCTCTTCCTTGGTTATCATATAAATTTATTCGTTCTTTCAATCCTACTGGTGGTTCGTTGAAGACTTTTCTCAAGTTTGTGCTATATCTATCTTAATCCTTTCTACGAGAATAAGTAGTATGCCAAATCCATTGCTTGTCATCAATTTAATTTGATGAAGGATAAACATACAATAAATCTTATTCTTGTTTTCCTCAAGGTGATTTAATTCCTTATTCCGAAGATTCATCAAAATTCTTGATCTCATTTGTTCATTTTTCTTTCCGGAGCTCCAAGTTATTTCAATTATATCATTTCAAAGCTTCATCTAATCATTGCAAGGCTTCTCCCGGAGTTCTTTTCAACTTTCCCTTTTGTTTGATCATTCTTTTATTATCGGAGTTCTTCATGGAGGATCAACATGGTGGCTCATCAAGGATTCCTTTCATTCTTCAATTGTTCTTCAAGAATTCTCTCGAAGTTATGATCCGCTAAGCTATACTCAAAGATAAACATGGTGTTCTACACATGTTTTGTTTTGAGGAGTTCAAGCATTCTTCATCTTGCATTCCGAAGTGCAATTCTCTCTATCTTATCTTTCGAGATGGTGTTATGTCATTCTTGATAATTTTCTTCATGTTTCATGATTCACAAGTTGTCAAGAATGAGATATTTATACCCATCATATTTTCTTCGTCCATGAGTTGTTTCAACCCATAATAATCTCTTTGTTTGAGTTATCTTGGTATAGATTTCACTTAAAGCCTTCTCGAAGGAATGTTGCTAATTGTGGTGTCTATCAATGATCCAAGTTTTTCTCCTATCCTCTCGGCGAGAGAATTTTTCATCGCTTCGTTGATCTCAAGCAAGTAATTGTTTTCGTTAGTGGCAGAATTTCACCTCATAATTTTGAGAAGTTTTCCATAAGCCCACTACAAGCTTATTCTTTTCGTTGTTGGTTTTCCAACAACTCCGTTCTAACCTTCTTGGAAGGATGCTTCCCAAATTCAATTGTGGTAGAAGTTATCATTTCCTTCTCCGTTCTCTTATTCCGACGATCTATCTTCTATTCATTCGTCCCGGAGGCATTGTGATGTTGCTCTCTCCGACCAATCATCTTGTTTTGTCAAGATCATGTAATTTTTCCTTTCTTATCCGTTTAGCCGGAGTGTCGTGTTTTCATTCGAGTTCTCTCATCTTATCAAGTTTTTTTCTCCTTCCTCAACCGGAGGTGTTGAGGATATAGACCTTAGAGTCACCCGCCAGGAGGGGCCGGGTTACTCTAATGGTCATTACCAGAAGCCCGGAGCCAAGCTTGAAGATGATGGGCCAGAGATGGGCTTAAGACCCGGAGATGGCTTAAGGCCCGTGGTTACAAACGTTATTATGGTAGAACTTGTAGTGCAAGGCAAGTATGATTGAGAGTCCGAGCCGGACACTCTTATGAGCCGGCCGGGACTCTAAGGGCTGCTGGGCGTCAGCCTCTCTATATAAAGGGACGACCCGGCAGCGGTTTAGGAACAAGAACAATCTCATCGAGAACCGGGCATAGCAGTTTAGCTCCCTGGTGATCATAACCCTAATCAATACCATCTCAAACTGGACGTAGGCTTTTACCTTCACCGTAAGGGGCCGAACCAGTATAACCCTCGTGTTCCTTGTCCCGCATTAACCCCTTCAAGCTTCCTAGTTGCGATGGCTCCACGACTAAGTCCTAGCCCGAGGACATCTGCCGTGATAATTCCACGACAGTTGGCGCCCACCGTGGGGCCAGCGCACGGTGGATTTGAGTTCTTGAAGGGCAGCTTCGAAGGGCTCAAGGGATACGCTGTGGGCCGGATGACCAAGAGTCGTCGCGGCAAGCTCTACATCGACGATGCAAACTGGGGCCCCGACGCCGGCTCAATTGAGTACGGGTACCGGGTCCCCTTCGGCGGAATTCATGTTTTCATTGGTAAGATTGGTGAGCCGGGCCCTGAGCCGGATCTCTGCGCCGATCTCATCGAAACGGCTCAGCGCGCACGACCCGCCCGGGCCCGGCCTGCCTTAAGGCGCGCTTTTGTGGGATGCATCCACGGAGGGCCCTCTGATCCGTCTGGGTCTGGTGGTGAGGCGGCCGCCGGCTCTGACGGCGAGTCGGCCACCGATGAGTCGAACTCATTGTATCAACTTCAAGATGGCAGGCTCATGGGCTGTTCCGATGGTGACAGCATTGCGGACCCGTTTGAGCCGCCAAGTCAGGTTGGAGTCTTTATGGCTGGCGCGCAGCCTGTTCAGAACCCCCTGCGGGAGCAGGAAACCCGGTGCCCTCTCCGGCTCAGGTGCTGATGGATCTCATGGACAAGATGACGGCCCTGCTAACCGCCACGGTTGACCCGGCAGATCAAGCTCAGCACGACGCAGAGGTGGCACAGTTAAAATTGGATCTAATAAAAGCTAAAGAGGATCTTGCAGCGGAGGGGATCAGGCTGGCTGCGGAGAGGGCGGCTCTCGATGCCCAAACTCAGCTGATACAGGCGCAGTCCTTCCAACTCACGATGGATCAAAACGCAGCCAATGAGGTCCTGAGAAGGAGGCATCAAAAGGCCCAATCTCGACTCCCTCCGGTTTACGATCCACGCAACCTCTTCAACACGCCGGGTGCAGGGTCTAGTAACCCGCCAGGGGTCATAGCGCCCGGGTCTGGACCCCTTACTCAGCCACGAGTGATGGGGCCTCCCCAGGTGCCCCCTGCCCCGCCTCAGTATGTGCCAATACCCCCGGGTCATTATAATAACCCGCTGGAGAACATGGTCGCTGCGGCAGCACGGCTGGCGGCTCTACCAGTTGACGGCGACTCTCCGACGGCTATTGAAACCCGCCGGGTCAGGGAACTCCTTCAGACAGCACTGGCACAGCAAGAGGCGTACTCCTACAGCCGGGACAGGATCCACTCGACCCCTCGTCCAGGCCAGAGCCCGAGTTACAGCCGGCACATGGTCTCAGCAACCGGCTCAAGTAACGTCCGACGCCATGACCCGCCCCCTAGCCACAACCAAGCGCGGCAAGAGGCGGAGCAAGTACCTCAATTGACGGCTTACCAGACCCCCCGGCTTATCCGACGGCTTCCATTGATGTGGGTATCCCTACCAGGACCGGGGGTGTCCCTTGTTTAGTGCCAGCTATCCGTAATGAACGTCTACCTAAGGACTTCAAGGGCCCTAGGAAGGTGCCTAATTACACAGCTGACTTACAACCCACAGCCTGGATCGAGAGTTATGAGATGGCTATGGAACTGCTGGAGGTCAGTGAGGCGGCCATGGCCAAGTATTTCACCATGATGTTAGATGGGACTGCCCGCACTTGGTTGAAAGGGCTACCACCGAATTCCATTGGGTCTTGGGCTGAGCTGAAAGCCCGGTTCATCCAAAACTTCAAAGATACCTGTAGGCAGTCTATGTCAATTGTGGATTTGACTAACTGTAAGCAGCAGGAGGGTGAGTCCACGACACATTGGGTTCGCCGGGTTAAGGAGATCATACATTCGTCAGACAAGATGGATGCCGGCTCAGCGGTTTTAATGCTGGAGCAGAATTGTCGTTTTGTGCCCCTGAAGATGAAACTCGGGCGGCTTAAGCGCGACTGCAGTGATATGGGTACACTAATGGCAGCTCTTGTCAAGTACGCCGATTCTGATGGTACCAAGGATCCCCCTTCAGATGATGAAAGGACAGGGAAGGGAAAGAAGAACGGCAATGGCAAGGGTCCTCAGTTTAACCCGGGGAACCAAGGAGGAGGCAAGCGCAAGGCAGATGGCAGCCTAGAGTTTGTGGCCAACGCCAGCGCACAAGGCAATAACCAGCGACGCAAGGGGAGGCCCCCTCCCCGAGGCGGCGGGTCAGGACCTTCACTGGAGCAGCTGTTGAATGAGCCTTGTCCGAGGCACGGCTCTAGAGAGAAGCCAGCGACTCATCTATGGAAGGATTGTGCAATCATGAAGGCCTTTAAGAACTACAATGGCCCGGGCGGCGGCTCAGGCGCCGGCGGCTTTCATGGCCCGGGGGGCGGCTCAAATTCCGGTCCTCAGAACGGTCAAGGGGGCTTTAATCAACAGTCTGGCCAGGGTCATCAACAGCAGCAGGGGGGTTATCAGACCAATCCAAAGCAGCTTAGCGGTGGACAGTATCATGTGTTTACCACTAGTTTGTGCAAGCGAGATCAGAAGCTTCACAAGAGGGCTGTGAATGCTGTTGAGCCGGCGATCCCACGCTACTTGCGGTGGTCTGAACAACCTATAGTATGGAGCAGGGAGGATCACCCTCCCCGGGTGGATAACCCGGGCCACTTGGCCTTAGTGGTGGCTCCTCAAGTGGGAGGATATAAGTTCACAAAGGTGCTCATGGACGGAGGCAGCAGCATCAACATCCTCTATTATGAGACTTTCCGCCGTATGGGGTTGGTTGATAAGAACCTCAGCCAGTCAAACACTATCTTTCATGGCGTAGTACCTGGTAAGTCGGCTTATCCAGTCGGCAAGATCGAATTGGAAGTGGCCTTTGGTGATGAGAACAATTACAGGGTGGAGAAATTGACCTTTGAGGTGGTCAAGATAAGAAGTCCATACCATGCTATATTTGGACGGCCGGCTTACGCCAAGTTCATGGCACGGCCGTGTTATGTGTATTTACAGCTCAAGATGCCGGGTCACAATGGGACCATTACGGTTCACGGCAGCCGGAAAGTGGCTCTGGAGTGTGAGGAAGGCGATGCGGCTTATGCAGAATCTGTGTGTGCTACAGAGGAGTTGAAGTTTTACAAGGACAATGTTGACCCAACAGATATGACCTCTCTGAAAAAGCCAACTACAGAACAAGAGCCGGCAATGAAATTTAAATCAGCTGATGAGACTAAACTTGTTGATTTCGTTCCAGGTGACTCATCTCAGCAGTTTAGCATCAGTGCAAATCTGGATCCAAAATAGGAAAGCGCGCTCATCGAGTTCATCCGTGAGAATAGGGACATCTTCGCATGGAAACCTTCTGACATGCCAGGTGTACCTAGAGAACTCGCTGAGCATACTCTCAATGTTGATCCTAAATTTAAGCCGGTCAGACAGTTCCTTCGGCGGTTTAATGAAGAGAGGCGGAAAGCTATTGGTGAAGAGGTGGCCCGGCTCTTGGCGGCCGGGTTTATCGTTGAAGTCTTTCACCCAGAGTGGTTGGCTAACCCGGTGCTCGTACTCAAGAAGAACGGCACCTGGCGGATGTGTGTGGACTACACGGACTTGAACAAGGCGTGTCCGGCTGATCCTTTTGCCCTCCCCCGTATTGATCAAATCATTGATGCTACGGCAGGTTGTGCACGTCTAAGTTTCTTGGATGCTTATTCCGGTTATCATCAGATTAAGATGGCAGTTAAGGACCAGGAGAAGACGGCGTTCATTACTCCCTTTGGAGCCTTCTGCTATGTATCCATGCCTTTTGGACTCAAGTGTGCACAGGCGACTTACCAGCGTTGTGTACAGAACTGTCTTCATAAACAGATTGGGCGTAATGTTCACGCTTACGTGGACGATATTGTGGTTAAGTCCATAAAAGAGGAAACCCTGATAGATGATTTAAGGGAAACCTTTGATAATCTCCGGGTCTATAAGATGATGCTTAACCCGGCCAAGTGTGTCTTTGGTGTTCCTGCAGGCAAACTCTTGGGCTTCTTGGTTTCTGACAGGGGTATTGAGGCTAACCCGGAGAAGATCAAGGCCATCACCTCCCTGGCTAAGCCGGCGTGTATAAATGACGTTCAGCGCTTGGCGGGTCGCATTGCTGCTTTAAGCCGTTTTATAAGCCGTTTGGGTGAGAAGGCCATGCCCTTATATCAGTTGATGAAGAAAACTGATAACTTTGTCTGGAATGATGCAGCTAATACCGCCTTTGAGGATTTGAAAAAGCAGCTGGCAGAGCCCCCAGTCCTTGCTGCTCCGGTTGATAAGGAGCCCTTGCTACTGTATGTGGCGGCAAACGCACGAGCCGTCAGTGTGGCTATTGTGGTAGAGCGCAAGGAGGCGGGTAAGGAACAGCCGGTTCAGCGGCCGGTTTATTATGTCAGCGAAGTGCTCATTGAGTCCAAGCAACGGTACCCGCATTGGCAGAAGCTTGTGTATGGTGTGTTCATGGCGAGCCGGAAACTTAAGCATTATTTTCAGGGTCATCCCATCACTGTGGTCAGCTCTGCCCCCCTTGGTGACATCATCCAAAATAGAGAGGCCACAGGGAGAATTGCTAAGTGGGCTATAGAACTTGGACCTCATGGTCTCAAATATGTGCCACGCACTGCTGTTAAATCTCAGGCCTTGGTGGATTTCATCAATGATTGGACAGAGTCACAAGTGCCTGAGCAGAAGCCGGATAACACATATTGGACTATTCACTTCGATGGGTCCAGGCAGTTGGAGGGCTCGGGGGCTGGTGTTGTATTGGCTTCCCCTAAAGGTGACAAGTTCCATTATGTGCTACAGTTGATGTTTCCTTGCACTAACAATGCGGCTGAGTACGAGGCCTTGCTCCACGGTCTTCGGATGGCTAAGGAAATGAGCTTGAGCCGGGTAAGATGCTTCGGTGACTCAGACTTGGTGGCTCAACAAGTATCAGGCAAGTGGGACTCTAAGGACCCGCTCATGGCGGCTTATCGCCGCGAAGTTGATGCCATTGCTGGGCACTTTCAGGGCTACCAAGTAGAGCACATTGATCGCAGGAAGAACGAGGCGGCTGATGCCTTAAGCCGGCTAGGCTCTCAGCGAAAGCCGGTGCCGCCTAACACTTTCCTGGATGTTCTGTATAGCCCTTCGGTTAAGTTGCCTACGGAGGAAGACTTGGCTGTCCCTGACCCGGAGGCACGACTGGTGGCGGCTCTCCATATCATACCAGATTGGACAATGCCATATCTGGCTTACATGACCCGGGGCGAGTTGCCTGAGGATGAAACCTTGGCCAGGCAAATAACCCGGCGGGCCAAGTCAATGATTGTTATTGATGGCGAGTTACATCATCGCAGTGTTACAGGAGCGTTTCAGCGTTGTGTCTCCCCTGAGGAAGGTCAAGAGATCTTGCGTGAGATCCATGAAGGGGATTGTGGCCATCACGCCGGCTCAAAGTCTCTTGTGGCCAAGGCTTTTCGTCATGGTTTTTATTGGTTGACGGCTCATGCTGATGCAGAAGACTTGGTCAGTAAATGTGATGGTTGCCAGAGGTTCTCACGACGGGCTCATGTGCCGGCTCAGGAGCTGAGGATGATCCCAATCACTTGGCCCTTTGCGGTCTGGGGGCTTGATATGGTGGGGCCTTTTAAAAGGTCCAAGGATAAGAAGACCCACCTCTTGGTGGCAGTTGATAAGTTCACAAAGTGGGTGGAAGCTGAGCCAGTTAGCAAGTGCGATGCAGCCACGGCGGTTCAATTTATGAAAAAGGTGATTTTCCGCTTTGGTTTTCCGCACAGCATCATAACTGACAATGGCACCAATCTCTCCAAAGGCGCCATGGAAGAGTTTTGTCAACGAGAGCATATCCGACTTGATGTTTCCTCAGTGGCTCATCCTCAATCCAATGGTCAAGCTGAGAGAGCTAACCAGGAGATTCTGAAGGGCATCAAGCCCCGGCTTTTGGTCCCTTTGCAACGGACGCCGGGTTGTTGGGTAGAGGAGTTGCCCTCCGTCTTATGGAGCATCAACACTACTCCTAACAGGTCTACAGGCTTCACGCCTTTCTTCATGGTTTATGGAGCAGAAGCAGTCCTCCCCAGTGACATCCGTCATGACTCACCTCGCGTGGCGGCTTATGTTGAGACGGATAATGAACAGGCGCGCCAAGATGCTCTTGACTTGTTGGACGAACAGCGTGATGTGGCAGCAGCCCGTTCAGCGATTTACCAACAAGACCTGCGCCGTTATCATAGCCGCCGGGTCAAATCCCGGGTCTTCCAGGAAGGCGACCTAGTGCTCCGGCTGATCCAGGATCAAACAGATGCACACAAGTTATCCCCACCTTGGGAAGGGCCCTTTGTGGTCAGCAAGAACTTGCACAATGGGTCATACTATCTCATTGACATTCGGGAGCACAAAGATTCACGTAAGTCGGAGGAGGAGACCCGTCGGCCGTGGAACATAGCTCAGCTTCGGCCTTACTACACTTGAGCCGCCGGCTCTCGTGATGTACATACTTCTCTCAGCCATGTATATATTATGATAAAGCAATAAAGCAGGACCTCTGTCCTATTTTCTCCTCCAAATATGCGCGTGTTGTTTTTATTACAAGATTACATGATGACTTAAAGGAGGATCCGGCTTATGATCGTATTCGAATCTAGCCGTAAGCAGTAAAGTCACTTGGGGGCTTCCTGTTCAAACATGGGTCGTATTCGAACCAAAGAGAACATAGCTGTCGATACCCATTTGATTGGCAAAGTGCCGAGCTCATTGGGAGGTTACCTTTGGTCACATTTGAATCATAGTTTAACCTCTCTGAGAACCGACGTGGATCGTATTCGAATCAGCGTCGTTAAACAATTTCTTAAAATCACTTGGGGGCTTCCTGTTCAAACATGGGTCGTATTCGAACCAAAGAGAGCATAGCTGTCGGTACCCTCTTGATTGGCATCGCCACACCCACTGGGGGCTATGTGATCGTATCCGAATCTTAGCTTAACCCCTTTGGGCCGGGTTTCTGGTCGTATTCGAACTGGAAGCCCCTAAGTTCCTATGTTCTATCACAAGTTTACTCTGATTATGTCAAGGTGTGTACGGCCGGGTCTCGCTTTGCCGGCTTAACTTTGGTTTACGATGTTAGTTGAACACCATGGGTGTCATCAAGACAGGTAACTCGGAGTTAAGATATCAACCTTGTTACCCGGGTTATCTAAACCGGAAGTATGCTTACAGGCCACTAAGGGTGTTATTACGACTGTGTTAAGGATATAATTGAGGACCAGTCTTTTTTGATTCATATTCCGGGTTATCTATCCGAAACACCTGATTCTCAGGGCGGTAAGCCGCCTCGAGACTTGTGATTTGCCTTTTTATGCAGGATACTTAAAGGCACCTCTTTGAGGTTGAGAAAAACAAAGGGATGATTATGACCCGGAGAAATATCAAAGAGACAACTTCAAAAGACCTTGGCATTCAATATGTGCACGATGGCACGGCAGAGATAGACTGTTGCTCCTACTTTATTACAAAACTCATCAAATCTAACAAGGGTGGAGCACTGTTTGGTAAACCGACAGCCGAGTTACGATGCCCGCTGAGTGGAAGTCTCCGGCTCGTTCCTGTCCTCTCCTCCGGCTGATCCCAAGACCTGGAAGGTTGATGACTTCCAGTCGATACCGCTGAGAGCCTCGAACTGGGCTTCCTCGTCAATTAACCCGGCCGGGTCTATCTCCGGGGCGAAGGTGTGCTGACGAGCCGGCGGGATCAGGTTGAGAGCTTCATAGCGAGGGGTTGGAATCCTCTGATTCTCCGCGTCATAACCCGGCTGGTACTTGGTCAGATCTGTGTCATTCCCGATGAGGGTGGCCACCGGGCGTACAGCCTTCACGCACGCTGCGAAGTCCTTCTGATCGAAAGCTGAGCCGTCTTCCTTCAGGCTTGGATAGCCAAGGGCGATGTCCGCCGGGTCTAGCTCCGGCAGGAATGCCTTGGCCCGGCTCAGCGCGGCGATTGCTCCGGCTCTCGCAGAAGCCCGTCGCAGTTCTTGGATCCGCTGAGGCAGAACGGCGAGCCGGCGCAGGACTTCTGCCAGGTGAGTCGGCACCTCGTTGGATAGGGCCACCACAGCTAAGGCACGCTGTGACCCGGTGTAGAGCTGCTCCACCAGGGTATACACGGCCTTTAGCTTGGTGACCACGCTCTGGTTGAGGTTGGCACTTCTGGGACCTGTTTAACAGAATCAAGTAAGTCGGCGACAAGGATGAATCATGAGCTAGAAACATTCTAACATTGATGAAAGCCGGTGAGGCGACTTACCGAAGATGGCGGCCACCATTTGGGAAACCTGGCGCTTTAGGCCGGAGAGCTCGGCGGTCTTCTCAGAGAGAGCCTTCTCCGCCTGTTCCGCCCGGGTCACCAGTGCGGTCTTCTCTTCGGCCCAGGCTTTCCGCTCAGCATCAAATTCTGTCTTTAGCTTCTCTTGAGCGGCGATGCTAGATACAAACTTGGCGTTTGCCTTCCGGGTCTCCATCTCCTGCGTCTTCAGCCGGCTCTTGAGATCCGCAAGGTCCGCCTCTAGTTTCTTGCCAACAGCCTGTATAAATTTCCGGGTTATGACATGAGCAGTTACTATATAAGTCCCAAGCACTTTCCAAGCAAAGACACTTGGCACTTGGGGGCTAATGCATATTGAACTTATCTATCTACATACAGCCGGCTCAATTGAGTAAGCCGGAATCTAAGTCTACAACATATTCAAATCATAAGTCGTCGACTTGGGGGCTAGCATGGCAAAGGTAACTATGCAGTAAGTAAGAAGATAGCAGAAGGATACCTCAGATTTTTGCTGGATCTGGTTTACCATGGCGACCTCGGCGTCCCGGCTCTTGTGTACTTGGCTGATGTAGCCAGAGACGAGCTCTCCAATGCTCAGGTTGCTGTAGTTGGAGAGGTCCAGATTCGCCCGGTGGGGCTGCAGCAACTCCCCCTTAGCGGAGCACTTGGCCAACACGGTCGGTCTCCCCGGCTCAACATACTCCGTCCGGGTGATTACCACGTCCGGGTCGTCTGCTGGAGGAGCTGAGCCGGAGGCCTCCGGGTTAACCGAAGCTTCGGTCGTTGCCTTGGTAATTGGGGCGGTGGCTTCAGGCGCCGTGTCCATTGGAGTGGTGGCTTCGGGGGCGGAGGCAGCTGGCGGTTCTTGGACTGTCACCGCCGGCTCAGGCAAATCCGGCACTCCGGCCGACTTGGTTTTCTTCACTCTCTTGGTGAGCTTTGCCTGGGCACTGAAAGAACAACAAAGGTTAGTACAAAGCATATGAGTAAAGATCAGAACAACATGAGATGATTGTTGTTACCCGGGCGCAGTCTTGAAAGCCGGCAGATTTGACTGCATGGAGTCACCCGAAGAGGGGGAGGTCTCCTGGTAATTGGAGTCAGAAGAGTTGAGTGGCTGACGGATAACACCCGCCAACGGGTGAAAAGGGTACAAGTGGGAAATAACCTCAGTTCGGCGCTTCCTTGTTGCGTCGGGTAACCCGGCGGAGAGGTCGGTGTCCTTGTTGGTCCGGGTGTGACGCCGGCTTTCGTGAACCTGTCGCTTCAAAAGAAATTGAGGGTCTTGATGAGCTAAAGGATGTGAAAAGCTTACTTTCCGGGTTACCCTTCGGACTTTCAGCTGTGGCAAGGGCTCCGAGTCGGAGGAAAGTGACATTACCTCTTCAACCACCGGGTTACTTGCGCCGGTGTCATCCTGTCAATGAGCAAGTATCGATAAGGCGGACAGCAACAAACAGTGAATATAGCAAGGACTTAAATGCTCAGGAGTTACCTCTGACTCGGAGCTGTCGCTTAATTGCATCAGCTCCGAAGCAGTAGGCCTGCTTCCCTTTTTGCGAGGGGCGGCTTTCTTGGCGGCTTTTTTCGCCTTCCTGGCTTTCTTGGCCGCCTCATGGTCATATTTGACCCGCCAGAACTTATCATCAGCCTGAAAAATACAATGATGAATTCTTAAAACGGTTCAGATGAAGGTTATATGCAGATGGAGATAAAAAGTTAAAGTCAGCGGCTTACCGCTGGGGCTGGATTGGTCTTGCAGAAGGGGGCTAACCCGGTCCTTCCGCAGTCTGCCAGGCTCTCGTTTAAAAGAGCCTTGGTCTCCTCCTCTGCAACATCTTCTGGAAGATCATTGCGGCTGTGCCTCTGAGGGTCATCCTTTCGCCCGGTGTACTCACACATTAAGCCGGGGCGGCGGCTCAATGGGATCACCCGCCATGAAATCCAGACCCGGACCAGGTCGATTCCGTTCAGACCGTTGCCCAGGAGGGCCTTGATTTTGTTGATAGTAGGAAGCAGAGGCTGGCGCTCTGCTTGAGTCAGCTTGTCCGACAGTGGGTGAGTCGGCTCCAGACGTGTTGGGCGAAAGCCGGGCAGCGGGCTTTCGTCAGCCGGGGATGTATCTTGGCAGTAGAACCAAGTCATGTTCCAGTCCTTGGGGTGGCTCGGCGGCTCTGCGTAAGGGAAAAGACAGTCCCTACGCCGCTGGATGGAAATGCCACCTAACTCCAGACTTGGCCCGTTGGCGCACTCATTCTGGCGGTTTAAATAAAAAAGCTCTCTGAAGAGCAGCAGACTAGGTTCTTCTCCAAGGTAAACCTCGCAGAAGACTTGAAAATTGCAGATGTTGGATACAGAGTTGGGCCCTATATCTTGAGGCCGCAAGTCGAAGAAGTTGAGCACGTCCCTAAAAAACTTTGAGCCGGGCGGTGCGAAGCCCCGGCTCATATGATCTGCGAAAATCACTACTTCCCCGTCCTTTGGCTGTGGTCTCTCTTCTGACGGGTCAGGGGCACGGTAGGACATGATTTCCTTCTTAGGCAGATATCCGGACTTAACAAAATTGGCTAGGGTCTCGTTGGTGACGTTGGACCTCATCCAGTTGCAAGTGATGGGAGCCTTGGGAGGCATGGTGAAAGTTGGCGGTCTATGACAAAAAGGAAAAATTTCCGGGTTAATTATAAGCCGGAGATTTACAGTTCAAAACTAAGGTGGCGGCTTATGAAGGGGACTAATGATATATACTCTGGTACAGTGGGTTATTTAAGCCACAGGGGCATTCAGAATAAATTGATTATCTACGGCCTTATCACAGCTAAGCCGGAGGATTCTACAAAGCATGGTTTTCTTTAAATCGGAAGATTCTACGGCGCGTGGTTTCTTTAAACCGGAATTGTAAGCCGCCAAGATTCAATGGTTGCAGTTTTTACTAAGTGTGGTAAAACAGGTTTCACATATTGCAGTAACTTTTTTGGATCAAAATGGTCGGGTGAAATGAAAATTTTCTAGACCTAGAAACAGACGAGTGGATGTTCTTGAGTTCGAAGGAGGTCTTTATGCAGTAGAAAGAAGTTTGTTTGCATGTAAAATGGGTGCTAAACGACTACCGCAGTAAGTCTATACAGGCCTAAGATCAACAGGAGCAGTAAGAAGGAAAGCTACCGGAGTATGTGGCAATGGCGATGAACACGAAGAACACGGACGAACCCTACGGTAGATCTATCCTACAGGACAAGCAAGACTTACCGGAGCTGGAGGGCCGCGGAGGTTGTTGCGTTTCTCTGGTCCGTTCAGGGTGATGCAGCGGCCTGAGCTGGTGACGACGAGAAGACCCGCGGCGGCGACGGCGGCGGAGCTCGGGCAGAGGAGCGATGGCACGAGGAAGAAGATGGAGAGGAAGTGACCGAGAGCCCGTCGGGCCGGCCTATTTATAAGGCAAGGTCATAAGTGGGCGCGAGATTCAAGGAGACCACGGCGTGGTTATCTCCCCCCACGGTGCCTCGATTTTCGGGATGACAGTAAAAGCAAAGATCCGTTGCGGATCTGGTGGAGTAAAAAACGGGCTTAATGAAAGATGATGTCACGGCGGATTATCCGGAGTCCAGAGGATGACGTCACGCCGGGTTATGGCCTTCACATGAATGGTAAGCCGGAGATTTTTTCTGTCGGCAGAGTTGAAGATTGACATGAGCCGGCTCAAATCAATCTGGGGCCTAATGTTGAGGATATAGACCTTAGAGTCACCCGCCAGGAGGGGCCGGGTTACTCTAATGGTCATTACCAGAAGCCCGGAGCCAAGCTTGAAGACGATGGGCCAGAGATGGGCTTAAGACCCGGAGATGGCTTAAGGCCCGTGGTTACAAACGTTATTATGGTAGAACTTGTAGTGCAAGGCAAGTATGATTGAGAGTCCGAGCCGGACACTCTTATGAGCCGGCCGGGACTCTAAGGGCTGCTGGGCGTTAGCCTCTCTATATAAAGGGACGACCCAGCAGCGGTTTAGGAACAAGAACAATCTCATCGAGAACCGGGCATAGCAGTTTAGCTCCCTGGTGATCATAACCCTAATCAATACCATCTCAAACTGGACGTAGGCTTTTACCTTCACCGTAAGGGGCCGAACCAGTATAACCCTCGTGTTCCTTGTCCCGCATTAACCCCTTCAAGCTTCCTAGTTGCGATGGCTCCACGACTAAGTCCTAGCCCGAGGACATCTGCCGTGATAATTCCACGACAGGAGGGCTGTCTGAAATCTTTCTTACCCCTTGTGCCATTCTTTCATTAGTTCCGGAGGCAGTGTGTTGTCAATTTCATCGAGTATCCTCTCATCTTGTCAAGATCATGTTCAATTCCTTCAATTTACAGTCGGAGTGCTGCCCAAATTATATCATTCTTATTCCTTCTTTATCTTGTTTTAACCGGAGTGTTGTGTCTATCATTCCTCTTTTAACCGGAGTCTCATCCAAGTGCTTTCATTTTGCCAAGTTCAAATTCTATTCTTTCCATTTTCCAACCGGAGCGTTATCGTAATCGATCCTTATCATTCCTTGTACATCTCGTTTCAACCGGAGTGCTTGCATGTACTTCTCATCCATTGTTCTCGTCATTCATAGCTTTGCAAACTCCAAGGTTCACATGGAGTTCCTTGTTTCTCTTTTCTACCGGTGTGCTTTCATATTCCTTTTGATCCGTTAAGCTCTTGTTTCATATTCTTCAACCTACAAAGATTCTCGCAATGTTACTTGTTCCTCTTTGATAACGGAGTGTTTTCAATCTCGTTCATCTCCCTTGTATTCTCTCTTTTCGTTCGTTCAATCTCTCAAGGTTCGTGGTTTCACTCGTTTGTCACAGAAGCAACTTAGCTTTACCTCTTCTCTTCCTCTTCCGCTTTTCTCCGGTGCCATCCTAGATCTCGGGACGAGATCCTCTTGTAGTGGTGGAGTGTTGTAACGCCCCGAGACCGACGCTCCAGACACCTTCCATGTTTTGTGTGACCGCCGTGTGTTTTATTTGTTTGTTGCATTCATCATGTCATCATGAGCATTGCATTGCATGTTTCCTAAAAAACTTGCATCCATTCATAGTGCCGCTTCTCCTTCATCTCGGTGTCCTTTCCCAGATCGACCGGGTTTTGCTTCCCTCTTGTCTGGCCGCATAACCTCTCCGCGCAACCCACACTCTTTGCTGCCTTGTCCAAAAACTTCCCCGAACCGCACGGTCATGACCAGTGGGTCCGAAACAATCCCGAGTTATCCTAAACATCATCCATTCTTTGTTTAGTCCACCCGAAGCCGTCCGATAAAAATCTAGGGGCTAATCCCCTCTCATATTAGCCACCTACTATATATAGTGGGCAGCCCCTAACCAAATCGGACCAAACCCTAAATTTTAGGGAGATGTCCCATCCATCAATCCCCATGCCGCCGCCACCTTCTCCACCTTCCTCGTTTTCCCCATCGAGCCAACCACCAGCCAGATCCATCCATCCCGCAGCCACCCCGCGCGCCTGCAGTTCGTCTGCCCGAGACCCCGAGCAGGAGCACTCGGCTCCGTCTCCTCCGCCCGCTGGCCGCACCTCACCTCCTCCCGTGCGCCTCCATCTCGCGCAGCCAGCCGTGCCTCCCCGCCGGCGATGAGCAGCAGCACCCGAGCCCCTGTGTCATGCTCCTCCTCGCCTCGCCGTCCGAAGACCAGCGCTGCCGCCGACAACCACCAAGGCTACGACGCCGTCGCCATGGTCTTCATCGCCGCGACGCCCAGTTCGCCTCCGCCCTATTCCTGGACGGACCCGCCCTCCGGCCTCACCTTCTGCCGCTGAAGACCCGCGCTGGGGTCTGCTTCGCTGCGCCGCCTCGCAGGCCCTCTGCTCTCCTGCGCCTTGTCCACTCGCCGTCCTCGCCGCCCGTGGGCCTCCCTGCCCGACGCCATGGATGGCCACCGCCCCGCTGCTCCGAGACCCAAGTCTTGTCGATTTGTAGCCCGAGCTCGCGCCTGTCCTCGCCGGAGTCCTTCACCTCGCCATCACCTTGCCTGCACCTCGCCATCGGTTCCCTCGACGCCTCTTGCTCGGATCCAGCCGTCCCCGCCGCCGCCGGCGATGCCTCTGCTTCAGCTGCAGCGACGCATCCTCCCAGCCCCCTGCATCGAACGAGGAGACGCACGCCCGCGTTGACCTCTCCCCTCGCCAAGCCGCCGAGCCGCCCGAGCACCTCCTCCAGTTTGTCGCCTCGGTCGCCGCCTTGCCAAGCTCCGCTCGCTGCCGGCCATCGCAGGAAGACGCCAGCGCCAAGTCCCGCTCCCTGCGTCCTCTGCATCGCAGCCGCGGCGAGGGCTCTGCTTCTTCTGCATTGACCGCGTCGCCCTTCACCCGCATCAGCCCAGCAGCGCCAAGGCCGTGCCAGGCCTGCGGGGCCTCTCCACCGACTGGGCCTGGCCCATGGTGAGCGCCCCAGTCCGCCCAGTTTCAGCCCGATGTGTTTTTTTTCAGATCTGTGATTTTAGCTATTATCCCAGGAACGTCTGTTTTACAGAAAACCCCTTGAGTTCATGCATATAATAACTAATTAATCATGCATCAGATTTAATTAATCTATATATGAAAAATGCTTAGAATTTTATCTAGTTTCATAATATGCTGCTTGCATCCATGTTTAAAATGTTTAAAATGCTGTTTGTTTAATTTTGCTCGAATGCCATGTTAAAATGATTTATTCCATAACTAATTAACCGTAACTCGGAATTTAATAAACTTTATATGTAAATGGGGTAGAAAAATGCATATATTAAGATGTTGCACTTTATTTTCCTATTTAACAACAATAAAATATGGTTGTAGGCAGAACAGTACCAAATCTAAAATATGCATGTGGGGATTTTCTGGAATTGTTATTTGTTGTTCTGGCCTCATTTAAACTTGCCTAAATAGTTAGTTTACTTATGCTTCGCCTCTTGCCATGTTAATCAACATTTAATATTGTTGGGTACATAACCGAGAGAGAACTAAATAATTGATGTGGTGTTTCGTCAATATGCAACTCGTTGCATATTGAGCTCCACTTAATTTGTAGTGTTGTTTGTTGCACTTTGCCATGCCATGCCTCATTAAACCGGACATGCATCATACTTGTTTGTGCATCATGCCATGTGTATGTGGTGGTTGTTTACTATGTTGTTTGTTTCTTTCTAGGTTGCTTCTCTCGTTAGCTTCGGTTTCGTTCCGGAGTTGTGAGGATTCGTTCGACTACATCCGTTTGTCTTCTTCATGGACTCATTCTTCTTCCTAGCGGGATTTCAGGCAAGATGACCATACCCTCGAAATCACTTCTATCTTTGCTTGCTAGTTGTTCGCTCTATTGCTATGCCGCGCTACCTACCACTTGCTATATCATGCCTCCCATATTGCCATGTCAAGCCTCTAACCCACCTTTCCTAACAAACCGTTGTTTGGCTATGTTACCGCTTTTGCTCAGCCCTTCTTATAGCGCTGCTAGTTGCAGGTGAAGATGAAGTTTGTTCCATGTTGGAACATGGATATGTTGGGATATCACAATATCTCTTATTTAATTAATGCATCTATATACTTGGTAAAGGGTGGAAGGCTCGGCCTTATGCCTGGTGTTTTGTTCCACTCTTGCCGCCCTAGTTTTCGTCATACCGGCGTTATGTTCCTTGATTTTGCGTTCCTTACGCGGTTGGGTGATTTATGGGACCCCCTTGACAGTTCGCTTTGAATAAAACTCCTCCAGCAAGGCCCAACCTTGGTTTTACCATTTGCTACCACCTATCCCCTTTTCCCTTGGGTTCTGCAGACTCAAGGGTCATCTTTATTTTAACCCCCGGGCCAGTGCTCCTTCGAGTGTTGGTCCGAACTGAGCTGCCTGCGGGGCCACCTTGGGGAAACTTGAGGGCTGTTTTTACTCGTAGCCAGTCTCATCCGGTGTTGCCCTGAGAACGAGATATGTGCAGCTCCTATCGGGATTTGTCGGCACATCGGGCGGTTGTGCTGGTCTTGTTTTACCATTGTCGAAATGTCTTGTAAACCGGGATTCCGAGACTGATCGGGTCTTCCCGGGAGAAGGTTTATCCTTCGTTGACCGTGAGAGCTTATAATGGGCTAAGTTGGGACACCCCTGCAGGGTATTATCTTTCGAAAGCCGTGCCCGCGGTTATGTGGCAGATGGGAATTTGTTAATATCCGGTTGTAGAGAACTTGACACTCGACTTAATTAAAACGCATCAACCGCGTGTGTAGCCGTGAGGGTCTCTTTTCGGCGGAGTCCGGGAAGTGAACACGGTTTTGGGTTATGTTTGACGTAAGTAGGAGTTCAGGATCACTTCTTGATCATTACTAGTTGATGACCGTTCCGTTCCGTTGCTCCTCTTCTCGCTCTTGTTTGCGTATGTTAGCCACCATATATGCTTAGTGCTTGCTGCAGCTCCACCTCACTATCTTCTCCTACCCTTAAGCTTTAATAGTCTTGATCTCGCGGGTGTGAGATTGCTGAGTCCTTGTGACTCACAGATACTTCCGAAACAGTTGCAGGTGCCGACGATACCAGTGCAGGCGACGCAACCGAGCTCAAGTGGGAGTTCGACGAGGAATGTGGTCGTTACTATGTTTCTTTTCCGGATGATCAGTAGTGGAGCCCAGTTGGGACGAGTGGGGATCTAGCATTTGGGGTTGTCTTCTTTTATTTTGGTTCCGTAGTCGGACCTTGTTTGTACTCTGAATGATGTATGTTTAATTTATGTATTGTGTGAAGTGGCGATTGTAAGCCAACTCTTTATCCCATTCTTGTTCATTACATGGGATTGTGTGAAGATGACCCTTCTTGCGACAAAACCACGATGCGGTTATGCCTCTAAGTCGTGCCTCGACACGTGGGAGATATAGCCGCATCGTGGGTGTTACATTCACGCCGCCCATCTTGAGAGATGGGGGCCACAGGCGACGAGGCCGACGTGCCGTCGTCTCTGCCCGGATCCCCGCCGTCCACTTCACCGGCGTCGTCGCCATCGTCCTCGCGTGCACACGGCAGGAGGAGCGCGGGAGACGTGGAGCCGCTGCTGTGAACGCCGCCGTGGTCCTCGCGTGCACACGGCAGGAGGAGCACGGGAGACGTGGAGCCACCGCTGGGGCCGCTGCCGTCGTCCTCGCCTGCACATGGCAGGAGGAGCGCGTGAGACGTGAGCCGCTGCTGGGAATGTCGGATGCGATTATCTGCAGGTTCATTTCTATCTCTTTTTCTCTCACGTTCCTCTTCTTTGATCCCTTCTTGTTGCGGCTCCTAACTGCTTTCCCCTCTCCTCTAGATCGGTAAGCCCTACCGGCCTCATGTACCTAGCACGAGATGAAAGAGGGATTTAGAGAAGGGAGGAAGCAGGAGGAGAAGAGGAAGCCAACCAGGTCCGGTTTCGATCTGGTGGACAGGGTCAGTTGCTCCTCTGGTGGATAGGGTCAATTGCTCCGATTTGGACTAGCAGCAGCAGCTGCTGCTGCAGGTGGACGAGGCATGAGCCCTCATGGCTGCTCCCTCCTCCTACCCCTGATGTGGTGAGCTCTACCCCTTCAGGATTTATCTTTTTTCTCATCGTGTGGCATTCTTTATTTTTGCAAGGAAGTGCTCCAATGGAATCACATCTCAAATTGGAGGTGTGCAACCATCTATTGTTGTTGATTTTACAGTGTAATTTGCCCCAAACAGTCATGAAGGTTTAGTTCATAATGACCTTCTACTTCCATGTTTCTGATTTATCGATTTTGTTCATACGTTAATCAACGGTACTGTTTGTATTACAGTTGGTTTCTACACTCTTAAATGGGTTTTAGGACTTGCTCATATATTTATGTCTAGCTAGGTTCCTGCAAATTGGGTTTAAGAGGTGTCTAGATCTAGCTAGGCTCCAATAGAGTAGATTCTTTTGCTGTCCTTTTAGGTTTGTTGGCTACCTTGGTTGTTTTTGCATGGGAAGTCTATTTGTTCCTATCCAATAGATACTCATATCTAGCTAGATTCCAAGGATGTTTTGTTGTCTTTCTTAATTTGTTTGGTACCTTCTTTTTTCTTTGGCGTTGATGGGGGCAGATTTATCATATAGTTCTTTTGCTATTTGCAGAGAAATCTTTTGTTCCTTTTCTTGATATATATAGACAAACCAAAAACTGCTCCTTTTAGGCTATCTAAGGGTCTGAAGTGACTAACATTGTAATTAGCGTATGTAGGTATTTATGCTACAATGCTCCCATTTTTTCCAATCATAGATCTTGCTCCAAGATGCACTTTCAAAGAGGTGGTTGAGGCAGAGGTTGTTCTGCTGTGCCACTGAACGTTGTAGTGTCGGGCTGCACCAGTTTTCTTGTTTTGTATTCTTACTATTCTGCCTCCCCATTTGAAGCTGCTTGAATCTAGGGTGATTCTTCTTTTTGTTTACATCATAAGCTCTTTTGCCATAAGTTGACTAGTTTTTTATGTATGTGTAAATGTAGGTTAACCACATCTGCTAGGATGGCTTTATTTTTCTTTTCTGGTGGGGAATGCAAGGATCGAGTGGTCATCTCTCTCATAACTCATAAGCACAATGTAGGGCATCAACTGAAAGAACATCATACCGTACTCATTTATATACATGTTTAGAGTTTTCATCCACTCCAAAATAATAGTTCAGCCTGACCTTTTTTATATTTCCATCAATCGAGTGGCGCACCAGAGGGTTTTATTGCTTTTGGCGTAGTCAGCTAATTATTTAGATAGTTGCATACCCTTTCATGGCTTTCAAATATCATGTACTCATTGACTTTTTCACTTTGTGTTGCCTGCTCACAGATGTCACTGGAAACGTCACGGTTATTTCTAATGCACCATTTTCCTGGCTTTCATGGGGTTTGATGTAAATCGGTTAATGGCTATGTGACAATATCTGTCTGCCGACTGTGTTATTTGGTATGTCAACAAACTCTCCAGAACTCGGTTTCACTTCTGTATTTCTTTTGCATCTGCATATTTGATTTCAACCTTACATGTTCATTGTGCAGCTCGGGAAAGCTTCTTACATTATAAACTATGCAAACTGATGTTATGCCTCCTGAAGCACCTTACATTGTTAAATTTACATAAGAGATTCTGGTTAGGTAACATGGACATACTAATTGGATTTTCCAAGCATCATTTGCATTGTTGTTTCGTTATTTTGAATGGCAGACATTTGCTTAAATTTATGATGTTACCTCTAATCCTTATTGTTATAGTTAATATATTTCTATTTTTGGACTGATTGATCTCGATTGAGGAAACACAAGGTAAAGAGCAGCTAAGTCCTAAATGGTAGATAGGGCATGTGATTTATCTCTGTTAGTTTTTCAATCAACAACTTAAACCAACATTCGATATTAGTCAATCTGAGTGCAGGCTGAATGTGGAAGTTGATGAACATGGTCATTCTTGCTGTTCAAAGTACATAAGCGATCACCATTGAGGTCAACCTGTAATCATGTCTGTAATGCAAGTGCTTGCGTAATTAGACAGTACACATGGGAAAATAATTGACCCATCCAATGTATTCCATTTATATTAGATAGTAGATATGAATATTGCTTCTTTATAGTCAAGTGTCAGTATTTGATTATCCGGGTATTAATAGGAATTCTAGCCACAAGATTTTCTTCACCAAGATGTATATAGACACAACTTTCTAGAAATCTAAAATAAGTAGTATGTTCAGGAAGCTAGCTTACAAGAATTTCGTTTTTGGTTTTATGCCAATCTCGGTTGGTGAATTATTTTAAGGCGCGTTCTTATAATTTTTACGGTCTTTGTAAGCTTGGATGGTCTGTTAATTTACTTCCTTCATCCTCCCTCCTGGTGCTGACACTTAATTTACTTCCTTCAATGGTGAGGTTGTACACGGCGGAAGGGGAACGGGCGGGGTACATGACCAAGTGGGAGGAGCTCCATCCAGTTTCGCAGCACCTTCTCCTGCAAATCGAGTAGGTTCCTGGTCATATCGCATCTTGTGCCCGTCTTTCTTGTCGAATTTGGTACCCGTCGTTTATTATTGGCTTCCGCCGCTGTGACGTTCTATGGTTTCGAAAACATCTCGTGGTGGTGGATTCTGCAGGTATTGTGGGGATCAGAGGAGTTATCTCTTTGTTCGATTTGTGTATTTAGTTGCGTCTCCTTTGATTGGTTTGGTGCTTTGCCTCGTGTTCAGGATGATTTGCCTCATTGCTCTCTGACCATCACCTGGTTCATCTGTGATTTGGCAGGGAAAAGATAAGGAATGAGAGGCATGCGTGTGAGCAGGTGGAACAATGCAAGCGCCTCAGTGACCCATCAGTCTCCAACAAGGGTTTTGAACTGGATGCTCATCAGATTACCCAGGTTTGGTTTTATTCTATGGGTGCTTTGTTCTTTAATTTGCAGAACATGTTTGAACAACGTTTCGGCCTTCACGGATTAGTGTAGTACCCTAACCGTCGCATAAAAGAGGAAGAAAGGAAATGCAGTACCATATTATAAGCACTGTCAAGTTATCTGCATTGCTCGTTTGGTTATTGCTTTGAGAGAGTCATTCTTCACGGATTGCCCGGTACCAGCCAATATTAAGCGCCCTTGTGTATCTGAATTGCCGCACGGTTGTGCTAGATAGTACTGCATTAGATGTTTATGTTTGATAATTGAGTTGTACTTTTCATACATATCTGCTGGTAGAGCCGTTCTTACTTCATTCAAAGGCTTGAAATGCTACCGTTGCAATGTTCTCCACAAGATATAGATATTTTTTCTGAGGTCAAGTAGGCACAGGGAAGTATTAGCATCAAATAGCTGGTGTGGCATGTTGTATGCATGGAGGGTACACCATCAAGATGTCTATATGTTGCAAAAGCAAAGATATATATCTTGCTTGGAGAGTTATCTCTTCAGCTATGCTTTAAATTGGCGGGTTACTGGGACTTAAACCTCAAATTGAAAAGACTCTCGGGACTACTAGGGCAACCTTTTGGTATAATGCATGAACCCAACTTGCCAAAAAGCACATTTAACTTGAACAAATGTTTTTGATAGGAGCAATTTTTTCTTCCTAGGAGATTGGGTTAATTTCCACCATCATCGACAGGGAGAAATCAACAGAATCAGTTGTTTTGTGACTGATTCCATCGCATCTCTGGTGTACACGATTTTGATTTCTGAACAATGTCATTGTGTAGGTACTGTCCAATTAAACGAAGTGTATAACTCCAGCCGGCAACTGCGACATTAGGAATTAGTATTACGCATTAGTTGCTGACGATTTTGGTTAAGCTAATCAATCCTGTTGTCTGTTGGTGTTGGAGGTCAGGTCAGCCGTCAGCAGGGGTTGTTTTCCTGGGTTATGAGCTGATTGCTAGGGAGGTGTAAACTAGAGGACATGTTCACCACTGATAATTCAATGGAGTGTGTAGACTGATATAGTACCTACTACCTACTCAAAGGAGGAAAGGTCTAAGTCCCAGGTGAATCTGTGCTTCTTTTGAACCTTCTCTCTCTAGAATATCCCTTTGTTTCACCAAACTGTTGTAGTATGTGGATTATCCTAACAAGAGCACTTTTATTTTTGTCACAGATTTATATGGGTAAAGTTTTCGCAGTTAATAAGTTGTTTCAGAGAGTGCTTAGCCTGATGCTTTGAAGATCAAGTTTCAGCGTGGCTTACAATGTTAGATCAGTTTGAGTTTTTGTACCAAGTTGAAAGCCTAATGCTCCAAATGGTACATTCTAATTTTATAACTATCCCTTATTTTCTTAATCTGTAAATGACAAACCACCCGTATGCTCTCCAAATTCAGGGTAAAACTGAACCTAAATTCAGATATATTTTGATGTAATCATATATTAGTTGCAACTAGATTATATGAGCATATCAGACTATATGGTCTCATAGACCTTTAGAAGTTGTTGATATTCTCTATTTTTGGCCACATCATTTCTGTAAAAATAGTAGAGTCGCTAACACATCTGCACAACCTATAGCTTATTACATATATACGCTTGGTCTTCTGTTCTGCGCAGCGAAACCATGGTTTTTTCTTCTTCTAAGAAAATGATGTATATTAGTGTTCTATCCACAAGATCTATGTAAATTAGAAATTTAGAAGTAATGCCTTCCATGTAAATACAAGCATTATGTTATTTCGTGGTATGATGAAAAAGTTCACCTAGGTCCACTTGCTTTTATTTGTTGTTTTTATTCCGATAATGTCTGATTTATAGTTTCAGTTTCATCAGCACAAATAGACTCAACGGTGTAATGATTCAGTTTCACATATATTTTGCCAGTATGCTATTTATAATTTTTTCCATGATCCAAGATGTCAGATTTATGAGCTTATGCTATTTGATGCAATTTCAAAAAGTATCGGTAAGGTAAAAATGATCTACAAGCTTATTGCATTCAAAAGTAGTTATCCAAGAGTTTTCTGTATGCAACTTTAGGTATATGGGGTTCAGGAATATCATTTGTACTGAATTTTACTGTCTAGAATTTAGCTTGTACTGTCATTTCTGAAAGACAGTAACACAAAAAGGTCTGATCCGACTCCATAATTTTACTGTATGAGACAGCCTGTATAATTTTCGGTTTGTAGAGCTCTGTGGTGTCCTGTTTTTCTGTTGTTTTATTTTTTTCTATTGCTGATCATGTGCATGTTGTCCTAAATTGTATAGTACAATTACAAGTCCAAACCTGGACATTTTCAGAAACCGGACATTTTTAGAACCTGAACATTTGCAGTTAGTGGCTCAAGACTGCTCCACTAAAGGAGTAGACATTTAACTTAATCAAATTCACCATCTAAACAAATACTCCTATAATTCCATCTGAGTAGACATTTAACATTAGATAGTCCCATTTTAATTTAAATGTATTCTATTTTTGTTGCAATAGCCCATTAGAGTGAATTTTCATTCACGAGCGGATCTTTTTTTTGATGTGTTTGATTCGAGGCGCCTCCTCCCTATGGCCTCGGCGCCTCCTCCCGGGCTCTCTCGGAGGTGAATGTAGCGACAACGTGTGCGTGGTGGTCGAGCATGGTAGCGCTGATGGGTGCCGTCTCCGTCGACTGGAGAAGCGCAGGTCGTGGCTCACGCCGCTGCTCTATTGGGGGCATCAGCCTTCGTACTCGCGTTGCGCGTGCGCTCAGGTACTACATCCCAGGTTCATGTCTCACAAACGTCCATACACACAGTTCTGACCCCCTTTTTCTGCTGCTCCATATATATAGTGAACCAACAGAGTCATGGATGCAGTGAGCGTTGGGTGCTGTGTCCGTCGGCTGAGCGGCAAGCCAGAGCTGCAAGTCGTTGAACATGGGGTGCTACTGTGATGATCTCATGTCTCACGCTCTGTGTGCGTATCTCTCTGTCCTGTGCCTTTTTGCTATTCATTCATGCCTCTTAGAATCACTAAGTTTTTTCTTGGTTTTGTAGTTGTGGGTTGCTGTTAAGATGGTTACCCTTTTGAGAAAAGAATGATTACCCTGATTAGTTAGGATTTAAATGCTACAAGTGGTTTGCTGTTAAGAATCATTGGATGGACTCTTTAAGTTTCACTCATAAGTGTTTACCATTTATGAATTTGAATTCTCTTTTGGACAATATATAAACTTTTGTGCTATGCAGTCGATTAGGATCAAGATTTTGGTTCTGAATGAAAGGTAGGTAGAGAGAGAGAGAGAGGATCATGTTCTTGCTAGGGTCCAATACTCAGAGTTGGTAGTGTTGATGGGAAATGGTTACATTGTCATTGCCCTTTCCCTTGCTATATCTTAAAGTACGCCCCCCTCCCCGTCCCCCCTCCCCCCGCGGATTATTTCAGTTACACTTACTTGCGTAATGAAAATTACTATAGTACTAACTTTGGTTCATGATTGCTGATTGTGTTGTACTAAATATGACTGGGTGACTCCATTGAGTTTGTACCATAGGTTATACCTGTGTGGTTTAACTTAATGGTTTAAGGTGCAAAGTCTATTCTATATGCATAGCTTTACATCATAGTATGAATTTGATATATCTTGCATGATGGTTAGACATTTTTGTTGTGTGGTTTACTTCCATTTGTGGGTGGACCTCCTTTTTTGTTGGTCCTTTTATTTTCTTATTATATAGATTTATAGAAGACAGCAAAATGTTTGTATTTAGGATGTGCAGATGCAATTTGTTTAGGTTACTATATATATCAGGTGAGTAGTACTTGCTTAGGGAGCTAGCCCAGTGCTAATTAAAGATAAAAAATGGGTCTAAGATATCGAAAAGATTTCTACAACAGATAAATATGAAAGCAACAACATGGGACAACCAACATAAATAAGGAATCATGAACCATTGCCAATCACTCTAATCCCAAGTGTTTAGCCATGTTGGCATTTGAAGACCAATAATGACATTTGAGATTCGTTTAGCTACCAACTATAAAAAAAATTGCACCACACATTTAATGTAATATCACCCATGATTCCAACCAGCGGCTTAGGAAAAAAACATTGGTAGCTCCCCCACAACATTACTCTTTGAAAACAAGCCTTCCTATTGCTATGTTTTCCATATGGTTCATGAAAATACAACAACACCCAAAAAACCTACGACTTTGTTATTATACATACTTCTATTTCCATGGCAACACCAAATTCAACATACATCACACCTAGTGTTTGTCCAACCACATTCCATGGATATTTGGCCAATGAGCGGTTGAAAGAAGGACAATCTCTACTTTGTTTTTCCTTTTTGTGCGGGGAAGGTCAAGGATATTTGGCCAATGAACGGTTGAAAGAAGGACATTCTCCACTTTCTTTTTCTTTTTTTGTGCGGGGAAGGTCTAAGATATTTGGCTAATGAGCATTTGAAAGAAGGACAATATCTTCTTTCTTCTTCTTTTCTTTTTTGTGGGAAGGTCTAGTTTCTTCTTATCACCATAGATTTGACATTCATTTACCCCATTTTATCCCTCTGTTTTAAATTATCAAATGCATTAGGTTTCATTACAACAAGTCTTTGACTAACAGTTGCACTATTATGATGTAACTTGGTTAATATGGAATAAAGTAAAAGCTTAGATTAAGAGGATTCTTTATCTTCTACACGCGATTTCAATGAAACAAGACACCTCTAGTAATAAGATAAGCCCACACAAACCAAACTGTTATTGGATGGTTAGGAGGACAGTGCTATTCCCAACCCACCAGAGTTCATGTCCTAGACTTGACACTGGTGCTCGCATTTTCCTTGATTTATTTCAGACTTTCCGGCGATGTGCATTAAGTGGGAGGAGACATTTTTTGTAACGCCCACGATGCGGCTATATCTCCCACGTGTCGAGGCACGACTTAGAGGCATAACCGCATAGTGGTTTTGTCGCAAGAAGGGCCATCTTCACACAATCCCATGTAATGAACAAGAATGGGATAAAGAGTTGGCTTACAATCGCCACTTCACACAATACATAAATATTATTCATACATCATCCAAAATACAATCATATAGACCGACTACGGTCAAAATCCAGATGAAAATAAGACAACCCCAAATGCTAGATCCCCGATCGTCCCAACTGGGCTCCACTACTGATCATCAGGAAAAGACACATAGTAACGACCACGTTCCTCGTCGAACTCCCACTTGAGATCGACTCCATCATCTGCACTGGCATCGTCGGCACCTGCAACTGTTTGGTAGAATCTGTGAGTCATGGGGACTCAGCAATCTCACGCCGGCGAGATCAAGACTATTTAAGTTTATAGGAAGAGGGTGGTGCAAAGAGGTGGAGCTGCGGCGGCAAAAGCATATATGGTGGCTAACATGCGCAAATGAGAGCGAGAAGAGAAGTAATGGAACGGACGTCATCTAGCAATGACCAAGAAGAGGTCCTGAACACCTACTTACGTCATACATAACTCAGACCGTGTTCACTTCCCCGACTCCGCCGAGAAGAGACCATCACGGCTACACACGCAGTGGATGTATTTTAATTGGGTCAAGTGACAAGTTATCTACAACCGGACATTAACAAATTCCCATCTGCCTCATAACCGCGGGCACGGCTTTCGAAAGATAATACCCTGCAGGGGTGTCCCAACTTAGCCCATCATAAGCTCTCACGGTCAACGAAGGATAAACCTTCTCCCGGAAAGACCCGATCAGTCTCGGAATCCCGGTTTACAAGACATCTCGACAATGGTAAAACAAGACCAGCAAAGCCGCCCGAATGTGCCGACAAATCCCGATAGGAGCTGCACATATCTCGTTCTCAGGGCACACCGGATTGTCCAAGCTTCCGATAGG